>NC_073632.1:28266266-28569296 GCF_029407905.1 Bubalus kerabau | reverse complement strand
CTCTTCGGTCTTCTGCTTTAGCAGATGGGTTCTTTACCACCAGTGCCACTTGGGAAGTCCTCTTTCATGTCTATCTTGTGTCTAACATTGCTGCATGGAATGCTAGTCTTTGCTGAATGAATGAATAAATATTGGGTTTTATTTTCTAAGTTTATATCTATCTTGATACTCATTTGCAGTTAAATCGAAGACATTGTTTTTTTAGCCTCAGTGGAAGAGAGGAGGAGGTCATATTTCAGCGAGGAAACTGGAATAGGAAAACCAAAGCAGTCACTAAATCATTATCAGAGGGTATAGACAACTGTACTATTAGCCTTTTATGGATAATCGGATTTCTGCCCACTGAAGCAAAACCAGTCTCAACAAGAAACAGTGAATTGATTACAGCTTTGTTCGCCTCTGGCTGACTTTCAGCATTCTTGGGTTTTATAGAGAACACAGATACATTTTGGATTCTGTAGTACAGGATTACATGATAGACAAAGAGGATCAGTATCACAGCCCTCTGTCTTTCCACCAGCAGAGTCTGCAGTAATCTGCACCAGATGCTGCTGGAGAAGTCTTTAGTTTATAACATTCTCTAAAGAACTCATGACTACAGTCAGGGTAAAAATGAGAAATAAGATTGTAACATCTGTGGGATAAAGTTGAATAGTTTTCTGTAAGTTAAATAATATTTACACTGTCGCTATATATTTTTTAATGCACTCCCCCTTCCCCACAATCTAGTTGATCAAGATGATATACAAAATGATTGGGGAAAGTTCTGGAAATAAAAATGAACAACTATCTTTGTAAACATTTTTACTATACTATGGAAATAGTTTACACTGTATATGAGTGCAGTAGGCTTTTATTTTAAATTAATCAAAATTGGTTGGCTGCATAATAATATCTTAAATGTTTGACTTCTCCCAATTTCCAATATATTGTTAAGTAGTTGGGGTACTACTGCTGTTGTTACTAAACATATGATTCTTACATGGAACATGCTAGGGAGGTGAGAAGAAACATTAGAGTTCTGGTATCAGTGTGTACTTGGATGGGAAGCTGTCAACTACTTGATACACTAAAACTCTCAAAGAGTCAGATGCCATTAATAAAAGTCTGTGACATTTATTCCAGCAGCATTGTGTTAAATAAACTGTCAGATACTGCAAACGGAGGCATAAACTGTACACAACAATGTGTCCAACAGTTACAAAAATGATAAGAAGATTCTACCAGCATGGAGATTGGCAAAAAATTTGAACAAGGTCTATATATTCTCAAACCATTTGCAAAACATTTGATCAAGTTCATCAATATTCAAAATCCAATATAGTAGCTATGAAAAATTTCTTTAGAATAAAAAAAGGAACATATTTGAAAGACTCAGAAAAAGCATAACACCTGTGAAATATTTTGCCTGAAAATAAATTAATAGTTAAGAAAAATATCTTGTGTCCTCAGTGTGAAAAATTATGACATGGCTCATACAACACAGATATCCAGTTTTATAAGGAAAAAAATAGATGAAATAAAAAAGTGAGAATATAAAATGGATAGGAAAAGGTGAGAAAAAAGGTGATAAAAAGAAGACTATGAAAAAAATGAAATGATACAGCAATGTTCAAACTTTATTTGAAGATTTAAACATAATTTATGAGCAATACAGTTCAAGTTTTGTGTGGCATTTATACAAAATGGGCAAAAATGTAATTATTTGGGATTCAGAGAACAGGGAATGGGGAGACAAAAAAATTATTTAAAAAAAGCAAAACAGATTAATTTCAACACCAACAATTAGCAAAAACGTAAATGAAGTAATTCATGAAGTGAAAAACTTTACATTGTTCAGAAATAAAGGCATCTTATGTCAAAAAGCTTTTCCTCAAAAATTTCTTCCAGAAAGATTATAGTTTTAGGCTTTACATCGAAGTCTATAATATGTGTTCTGTTGATCTTTGTGTATGTTGCATAATAACTGTTCAGTTCATTCTTTTGCATGTTTTCCCACATTTCTCCAGAGAAGACATACAAATGACCAACAGGTATATGAAAAGACACTTGGCAGCAGTAATCAATAGGGAATGGGACTTGAAATCACAATGATATATCATTTCAAACCATTAGAAATGCAATTATCAAAAAACAAAAGAGAAGTGTGGTGAGAAATTGGAACACTTTTACACTGTTGACAGGAATGTAAAATGGTGCACCACTTTGGTTAAAACCATGAAAGCTCCTCAAACAATTAAAAATAGAACTACCATAAATCCAGCAATGTTACTCCTGGATATGTATCCCAAAATACCAAAACATGGATTTCCAAGTAATCCAAGTCTATGCCCCAACAAGTAATGCTGAAGAAGCTGAAGTTGAACGGTTCTATGAAGACCTACAAGACCTTTTAGAACTAACACCCAAAAAAGATGTCCTTTGCATTATAGGGGACTGGAATGCAAAAGTAGGAAGGCAATAAACACCTGGAGTAACAGGCAAATTTGGCCTTGGAATACGGAATGAAGCAGGGCAAAGACTAATAGAGTTTTGCCAAGAAAATGCACTGGTCATGACAAACACCCTCTTCCAACAGCACAAGAGAAGACTCTATACATGGACATCACCAGATGGTCAACACCAAAATCAGATTGATTATATTTTTTGCAGCCAAAGATGGAGAAACTCTATATAGTCAGCAAAAACAAGACTGGGAGCTGACTGTGGCTCAGACCATGAGCTCCTTATTGCCAAATTCAGACTGAAATTGAAGAAAGTAGGGAAAACCACTAGACCATTCAGGTATGACCTAAATCAAATCTCTTATGATTATACAGTGGAAGTGAGAAATAGATTTAAGGGATGAGATCTGATAGATAGAGTACCTGATGAACTATGGACTGAGGTTCGTGACATTGTACAGGAGACAGGGATCAAGACCATCCCTATGGAAAAGAAATGCAAAAAAGCAAAATGGATGTCTGGGGAGGCCTTACAAATAGCTGTGAAAAGAAGAGAAGCGAAAAACAAAGGAGAAAAGGAAAGATATAAACATCTGAATGCAGAGTTCCAAAGAATAGCAAGAAGAGATAAGAAAGCCTTCTTCAGCTATTAATGCAAAGAAATAGAGGAAAACAACAGAATGGGAAAGACTAGGGATCTCTTCAAGAAAATCAGATACCAAAGGAACATTTCATGCAAAGATGGGCTCGATAAAGGACAGAAATGGTATGGACCTAACACAAGCAGAAGATATTAAGAAGAGATGGCAAGAATACACAGAAGAACTGTACAAAAAAGATCTTCACCACCCAGATAATCACGATGGTGTGATCACTGACCTAGAGCCAGACATCCTGGAATGTGAAGTCAAGTGGGCCTTAGAAAGCATCACTACGAACAAAGCTAGTGGAGGTGATGGAATTCCAGTTGAGCTATTCGAAATCCTGAAAGATAATGCTGTGAAAGTGCTGCACTCAATATGCCAGCAAATTTAGAAAACTCAGCAGTGGCCACAGGACTGGAAAAAGTCAGTTTTCATTCCAATCCCAAAGAAAGGCAATGCTAAAGAATGCTCAAACTACCACACAATTGCACTCATCTCACACGCTAGTAAAGTAATGCTCAAAATTCTCCAAGCCAGGCTTCAGCAATATGTGAACCGTGAACTTCCTGATGTTCAAGCTGGTTTTAGAAAGGGCAGAGGAACCGGGGATCAAATTGCCAACATCCGCTGGATCATGGAAAAAGCAAGAGAGTTCCAGAAAAACATCAAAGCATCTATTTCTGCTTTCTTGACTATGCCAAAGCCTTTGACTGTGTGGATCACAAGAAACTGTGGAAAATTCTGAAAGACATGGGAATACCAGACCACCTGATCTGCCTCTTGAGAAATTTGTATGCAGGTCAAGAAGCAACAGTTAGAACTGGACATGGAACAGCAGACTGATTCCAAATAGGAAAAGGAGTTCATCAAGTTTGTATATTGTCACCCTGTTTATTTAACTTATATGCAGAGTGCATCATGAGAAACGCTGGGCTGGAAGAAACACAAGCTGGAATCAAGATTGCAGGGAAAAATATCAATAACCTCAGATATGCAGATGCCACCACCCTTATGGCAGAAAGTGAAGAGGAACTCAAAAGCCTCTTGATGAAAGTGAAAGTGGAGAGTGAAAAAGTTGGCTTAAAGCTCAACATTCAGAAAACGAAGATCATGGAATCCGGTTCCATCACTTCATGGGAAATAGATAGGGAAACAGTGGAAACAGTGTCAGACTTTATTTTTCTGGGCTCCAAAATCACTGCAGATGGTGACTGCAGCCATGAAATTAAAAGACGCTTACTCCTGGGAAGAAAAGTTATGACCAAACTAGCATATTCAAAAGCAGAGACATTACTTTGCCAACAAAGGTTCGTCTAGACAAGGGTCTGATTTTTCCTGTGGTCATTTATGGATGTGAGAGTTGGACTGTGAAGAAGGCTGAGTGCCGAAGAATTGATGCTTTTGAACTGTGGTGTTGGAGAAGACTCTTGTGAGTCCCTTGGACTGCAAGGAGATCCAACCAGTCCATTCTAAAGGAGATCAGCCCTGGAATTTCTTTGGAAGGAATGATGCTAAAGCTGAAACTCCAGTACTTTGGGCACCTCATGCAAAGAGTTGAGTCATTGGAAAAGATTCTGATGCTGGGAGGGATTGGGGGCAAGAGGAGAAGGGGACAACAGAGGATGAGATGGCTGGATGGCATCACTGACTCGATGGACGTGAGTCTCAGTGAACTCCAGGAGCTGGTGATGGACAGGGAGGCCTGGCGTGCTGAGATTCATGGGGTCACAGAGAATTGGACACGACTGAGTGACTGATCTGATCTCTGAAGAGTTATCATTTCTCCCTTGCTCACACTATCATTATTCACAATAGTCAATATATGGAAACACTCAAAATATCTATCAACAGATGAATGGGTAAAGAAAGTGTAGTATATCCATACCAAGGAATATTCAGTTCAGTTCAGTCACTCAGTCATGTGTAACTCTTTGAGACCCCCATGGACTGAGGCACGCCAGGCCTCCCTGTCCATCACCAACCCCCGGAGTTCACTCAAACTCATGTCCATTGAGGCAATGATGCATCCAACTATCTCATCCTCTTTTGTCTCCTGCTCCTCTTGCCTTCAATCTTTCCTAGCATCAGGGTCCTTTCAAATGAGTCAGTTCTTCATATTAGGTGGCCAAAATATTGAAGTTCCAACTTCAACATCAGTCCTTCCAGTGAATATTGAGGATTAATTTCCTTTACGATGGACTGGTTGGATCTCCTTGCAGTCCAAGGGACTCTCAAGAGTCTTCTCCAACACCACAGTTCAAAAGCATCACTGTTTGGTGCTCAGGTTTCTTTGTAGACCAACTCTCACATCCATACATGACCACTGGAAAAATCATAGCCTTGACTAGATGGAGCTTTGTTGGTAAAGAAATGTCTCTACTTTTTAATATGCTATCTAGGTTGGTCATAACTTTTCTTCCAAGGAGTAAGTGTCTTTTAAATTCATGGCTGCAGTCACATTCTGCAGTGATTTTGGAGACCCCAAAAATAAAGTCTGACACTGTTTCCACTGTTTCCCCATCTATTTCCCATGAAGTGATGGGACCAGATGCCATGATCTTAGTTTTCTGTATATTGAGCTTTAAGCCAGCTTTTTCACTCTCCTCTTTCACTTTCATCAAGAGCTCTTTAGTTCTTCTTCACTTTCTGCCATAAGGGTGGTGTCATCTGAATATCTGAGGTTATTGATATTTCTCCTGGCAATCTTGATTCCAGCTTGTGCTTCATCCAGCCCAGTGTTTCTCATGATGTACTCTGCATATAAGTTAAAAAAAAAGTAGGGTTTAAATATACACCCTTGATGCACTCCTTTTCCTATTTGGAACCAGTCTGCTGTTCCATGTCCAGCTCTAACTGTTGCTTCCTGACCTACATACAGGTTTCTCAAGAGGCAGGTCAGGTGGTCTGGTATTCCCATCTTTTTCAGAATTTTCCACAGGTTATTGTGATCCACACAGTCAAAGGCTTTGGCATAGTCAACAAAGCACAAATAGATGTTTTTCTGGAACTCTCTTGCTTTTCGATGATCCAGCGAATGTTGGCAGTTTGATCTCTGGTTCCTCTGCCTTTTCTAAAACCAGCTTGAACATCTGTAAGTTCACAGTTTATGTACTGTTGAAGCCTGGCTTGGAGAATTTTGAGCATCATTTACAAGTGTGTGACATGAGTGCAGTTGTGTGGTAGTTTGAGCATTCTTTGGTGTTGCCATTCTTTGGGATTGGAATGAAAACTGACTTTTCCAGTCCTGTGGTCACTGCTGAGTTTTCCAAATTTTATGGCATACTGAGTGCAGAACTTTCACAGCATCATCTTTTAGGATTTGAAATAGCTCAACTGGAATGCCATCCCCTGCACTAGCTTGATTGTAGTGATGCTTACTAAGGCCCACTTGACTTTGCATTCCAGGATGTCTGTCTCTAGGTGAGTGATCATACCACCATAGTTATCTGAGTCGTGAAAATCTTTTTTGTACAGTTCTTCTGTGTATTCTTGCCACCTCTTCTTAATATCTTCTGCTTCTGTTAGGTCCATACCATTTCTGTCCTTTGTCGTGCCCATCTTTGCATGAAATGTTCCCTTGGTATCTCTAATTTTCCTGAAGAGATTGCTAGTCTTTCCCATTCTATTGTTTTCCTCTATTTCTTTGCATTGATCACTGAGGAAGGCTTACTTATCTCTCCTTGCTATCCTTTGGAACTCTGCATTCAAATGGGTATATCTTTCCTTTTCTCCTTTGCTTTTTGTTCTCTTCTTTTCAGAGCTATTTTAAGGCCTCCTCAGACAACCATTTTGTCATTTAACATTTCTTTTTCTTGGGGATGGTCTTGATCCCTGTCTCCTGTACAATGTCATGAATCTCCATCCATAGTTCACCAGACTATCAGATCTAATCCCTTGAAGCAATTTCTCACTTACACTGGAATATTATTAGCCTTAAAAGAATATAGGAATTCTAGTCTTTGCAGCCCATATGCATGGACCTGGAAGACATTATGCTAAGTGAAATGTCAGTCACAGAAGCACAATTACTGCATGAATCCATTTATATGTTAAAATTAAAAAAGTTCAGTTCAGTTGCTCAGTTGTGTCTACTCTTTGCGACCCCATGAACTTCAGCATGCCAGGCCTCCCTGTCCATCACCAACTCCCGGACCCTACCCAAACTCATGTCCATTGAGCTGATGATGCCATCCAACCATCTCATCCTCTGTTGTCCCCTTCTCCTTCTGCCCTCAATCTTTCCCAGCATCAGGGTCTTTTCAAATGAGTCAGCTCTTCGCATCAGGTGGCCAAAGTATTGGAGTTTCAGCTTCAACATCAGTCCTTTCAATGAACATCCAGGACTGATCTCATTTATGACAGACTGGTTGGATCTCCTTGCAGTCCAAGGGACTCTCAAGAGTCTTCTCCAACACCACAGTTCAAAAGCATCAATTCTTGTCTGCTCAGCTTTCTTTATAGTCCAATTCTCACATCCATACACAACTACTGGAAAACCCATAGCCTTGACTAGATGGACCTTTGTTGGCAAAGTAATGTCTCTGCTTTTGAATATGCTATCTAGGTTGGTCATAACTTTCCTTCCAAGGAGTAAGCGTCTTTTAATTTCATGGCTGCAATCACTATCTGTGGTGATTTTGGAGCCCCCTAAAATAAAGTCTGACACTGTTTCCACTGTTTCCCTATCTATTTCCCATGAAGTCACAGGACAAGAGGCCATGATCCTAGTTTTCTGAATGTTGCGCTTTAAGCCAACTTTTTCACCCTCCTCTTTCACTTTCATCAAGAGCTTTTTAGTTCCTCTTCACTTTCTGCCATAAGGGTGGTGTCATCTGCATATCTGAGGTTATTGATATTTCTCCCAGCAGTCTTGACTCCCAGTGCTTCTTCCAGCCCATCATTTCTCAAGATGTACCTTTCATATAAGTTAATTAAGCAGGGTGACAATATACAGCCTTGACATACTCCCTTTCCTATTTGGTACCAGTCTGTTGTTCCATGTCCAGCTCTAACTATTGCTTCCTGACCTGTATACAGGTTTCTCAAGAGGCAGGTCAGGTGGTCTGGTATTCCCATCTCTTTCAGAATTTCCAGTTTCTTGTGATCCACACAGTCAAAGGCTTTGGCATAGTCAATAAAGCAGAAATAGATGCTTTTCTTGAACTCTCTTGCTTTTTCAATGATCCGGCAGATGTTGGCAATTTGATCTCTGCTTCCTCTGCCTTTTCTAAAACCAGCTTGAACATTTGGAAGTTCACGGTTCATGTATTGCTGAAGTCTGGCTTGGAGAATTTTGAGCATTACTTTACTAGCATGTGAGATGACTGCAAATGTGTGGTAGTTTGAGCATTCTTTGGCATTTCCTTTTTTGGAATTGAACTGAAAACTGACCTTTTCCAGTCCTGTGGCCACTGCTGAGTCTTCCAAATTTGCTGGCATATTGAGTGCAGCACTTCAATAGCAGCATCTTTTAGGATTTGTTAGGTCAACTGGAATTCCACCACCTCCACTAGCTTTGTTTGTAGTGATACTCTCTAAGGCCCACTTGACTTCACATTCCAAAATGTCTGGTTCTAGGCAAGTGATCACACCATCACAATTAGTTGGGTTGTGAAGTTATTTTTTGTACAATTCTTCTGTGTATTCTTGCCACCTCTTCTTTATATCTTCTGCTTTTGTTAGGTCCATACCATTGTGTCCTTTATTGAGTCCATCTTTGCATGAAATATTCCCTTGGCATCTCTAATTTTCTGAAGAGGTCTCTAGTCTTTCCCATTCTATTGTTTTCTTCTATTTCTTTGCATTGATCACTGAGGAAGTCTTTCTTATCTCTCCTTGCTATTCTTTGGAACTCTGCATTCAAATGGGTATTTCTTTCCTTTTATCCTTTGCTTTTCTTCTTTTCACAGCTATTTGTAAGGACTCCTCAGACAGCCATTTTGCTTTTTTACATTTCTTTTTCTTGGGGATGGTCTTGATTCCTGTCTCCTGTACAATGTCAGGAATCTCTGCCCATAGTTCATCAGGCACTCTGTCTATCAGATGTAGTCTCTTAAATCTATTTCTCACTTCCACTGTACAATCATAAGGGATTTGATTTAGGTCATACCTGAATGATTCAGTGGTTTTCCCCAGTTTTTTTCAATTTCAGTCTGAATTTGGCAATAAGGAGTTCATGATCTGGGCCCCTGTCAGCTCCTGGTCTTGTTTTTGCTGACTGTATAAAGCTTCTCCATCTTTGGCTGCAAAGAATATAATCAATCTGATTTCGGTGGTGACCATCTGGTGATGTCCACATGTAGAGTCTTCTCTTGTGTTGTTGGAAGAGGGTGTTTGCTATGACCAGTGTGTTCTTTTGGCAAAACTCTATTAGTCTTTGCCCTGCTTCATTCCATATTCCAAGGCCAAATTTGCCTGTTACTCCAGGTGTTTCTTGACTTCCTACTTTTGCATTCCAGTCCCCTATAATGCAAAGGACATCTTTTTTGGGTGTTAGTTTTAAAAGGCCTTGTAGGTCTTCATAGAACCATTCAGCTTCAGCTTCTTCAGTGTTATTGGTCAGGACATAGACTTGGATTACCATGATATTGAATGGTTTGCCTTGAAAATGAACAGAAATCACTCTGTCGTTTTTGAAATTGCATCCAAGTACTGCATTTTGGACTCTTGCTGACTATGATGGCTACTCCATTTCTTCTAAGGGATTCCTGCCCACAGTAGTAGATACAATGGTCATTTGAGTTAAATTCACCCATTCCAGTTCATTTTAGTTCGCTGATTCCTAGAATGCCAATGTTCACTCTTGCCATCTCCTGTTTGACCACTTCCAATTTGCTTTGATTCATGGACCTAACATTCAGGTTCCTATGCAATATTGCTCTTTTTGCAGCATCAGACCTTGCTTCCTTCACCAGTCACATCCACAACTGGGTGTTGGTTTTGCTTTACTCAAAAAATAGAATGGTGGTTGGCCAGAGGCTGGGAAGAGTGGAAAAACAAGGGAATTTCAGTATGTGTAAAGTTAGAGTATATGTTCAGTATGTGTAAAGTTAGAGTTATGTTAGATGAATGTATGTGTATGTGTGTTAAGTTGCTTCAGTCACATCTGACTCTTTGTGACCCTATGGACTGTAGCCCTCCAGACCTCTCTTTCCATGGGATTCTCCAGGCAAGAATACTTGACTGGATTGCCATGCCCTCCTCCAGGGGATCTTCCTGATCCAGGGATCAAACCCAGGTTTCTAATGTCTCTTGCATTGGCAGGTAGGCAGGTCTTTACCACTAGCACCACCTGGGAATCCCATACAAGAAAAATAAGTTCCAGATATCTACTACAAAATATACATCCTATAGTCAACAATATGATGCTGTGCATTTAAACATTTGTTAAGAGGATAGATCACCTTTGAAGTGTTTAACACACAAATACCTGCACACAAAGCAAAGGGACACGATAAAATTTTTGAAGGTATTGAATTTGTTTATTTCTTGATTGTGATGATGGTATCTTGGGTGTGTGCATATATCCAAACTGTATGGGTAGAGTTTATATGTGTAAGCTATACCTTTCTAAAACTGGAAAAAGAAATGAAGCCATCATATAACCCATAACAAACACCATACTTGATGGTGAAATGTTGAAAACTTTCCCTTTGCAGTTATGAAGAGATAGGAATGTCCACTGCTAGTACTGTTATATAATATTTTATTAAAAAAAAAAAAAACCCTAGTGAGTTCAGTAAGTCATGAAAAATAAATAACAGTTATGTGTTGGAATGTAATTATTAATCACAAAATATAATATGACATAATATATGCTGTGCAGAGTGAAGCAGAATATACTGATAAGTTATTAGAAAAGTGATTACTGGCAGGTTGCTGAATACAAAGCAAAGATGACACATATAAATCTTTTATATCCGTTTCCTATACCTTTCTGCCTCCTAGAAGGGAAGTGAATTTCCCAGATGTCCATGCTTTCCATTTCCAAATAGCTTAAGGCTATGCAGGTATAACAGTAGACTGTAAAGTGAAAGGGAAGGAAAAGGCAGGGTATCCCCACTCACCTGCTTTAAGCACCATCAACAAAAGCAGGCTCCTCTGTCCATGGGATTCTTCAGGCAAGAATACTGGAGTGGGTTGCCATTTCCTTCTCCTTACTGCATTGCAGGCAGATTCTTTACAGACTGAGCTAAGAGGAATTAGATTATACAATCTATGTTATGCAATTATCTTTTCTTTTTTTTTTTTAACTCTTTAAACAATTCTTAGCAGGGACTGTGGGCTAAAGTTTTTAGACTTCTGTTTTAATAACCTCAGAAAATATGTAGTTTAGGATTCTATCAAAAAATAAACATGCATATTTCAAAATCAAAACTCAAGTTGAAAACACAGCCTCAACAAGTCATTTTTCATTTAATTTGGGACATCATTTGGAATGAGTGAGATTTGATCTTTTTGACTGGGTTCTTTTAGATAAGTTCTGATGAAGCTTGAACCTCTAAATATTTCTAAACTCCCTTCACTGGCAGAAATAGTCTCTCTTTTCCTGTCTAAATAGATTAGTCCTTTCGTTTGTAAAGCTCCTGTGACAGCTTTACCTGAGGGGGTTGCATCACAAGGGATAGCTTATTCTCTTTGTAAATTACCCAAATACCCTTTTACTCAAGCCCATAACTAGTTAAATACCAGTACACCAAGGAGGAAATCTGCAAGAATCTTCTCTATAAACAGCTCATAAACCAAAGATTCGCAATATATTGCTAATTTATATCTATCAACTAGAGAGTATGTCTGGAATTGGATTTTAAGAATGTTACACCAGAGAGAATACATTTATTAATATGGGAGTCTTTAATAAAAATTCTTGATTTAATGTGTTACTCTGAACAGCTACAAATGACTCTAGCAGGTTATTAGTTGGATTGACTGAATCATAGTTTTAATCCAGACTTTCATTCAATAAAATTTCAATGACGGAATTTCCCTGGCATAATTTGTAGAAAGCAATCAAGACAGAGATGGGAATAGAGGACTGAAGTTATTATGTAGAAATAGAACATTGTTTCCTTGACTATAACCACTAGGAGAACTTAGTGGACACTCCACTTTCTAAAACATAAAAAAATTAATTAATAACAAGAGAGAAGCAGTAAAATCTCCATGGTGGCTGTGCTTTGGGCTAGGAATTATGCTGCTGTTAAAGTGAGTCTCCTGAACTCAGAAGAGATGATGGAATTCTGAAGCAAAGGAGTCCAGGTAAGAGTAAGTAGCCATTAGAGACAACACTGTAATAGGCATCATTGATAAGGTGGAGATTGGAGTATTTTAACATAAAGGAATCTATGAGAGTGGCTTATGGTTTATGGCAAGCCAAGGAATGAAATAGATGATCAGTTATTAAAGTGCTACTTCATCAATAGGAGTATTTGGTCTTTTGTTGTTGTTCTTTAGTTGCCAAGTCAAGTTCAACTCTTTTGCAATCCCACGGGTTGTAGCCTTCCAGGCTCCTTTGTCCATGAGATTTCCCAAGCAAGAATACTGGAGTGGGTTGCATTTTCTTTCTCCAGGGGAGATCTTCCTAACCCAGAGATCAAGCCAATGTCTCCTGCATTGGCAGATGGATTCTTTACGACTGAGCACTAGGGCAGCCCCATTTGGTCTTATTGTGATTGCTTTGAAAAAGTATTTCATGGTTTCCCAATGCCACCACAATATTGTAGTCACATCAAAGATCACTGATCATCATAACAAATACAATAAAGAAAAGTTTGAAACATTGTGAGAATCACAAAAAAGTAAGATACAGTCTTAAGGTAAGCAAATGACACTAGAAAAATGGTGCTGATAGAATTCCTCTCTGAAGGGTTTCCACAAAACTTCCATTTTTAAAAAACACAGTATCTGGGAATCTCAGTAATACAAAGGGTAATAAGACCAAATGGGACAAACAATACATTCCAATGCAACAATCCAAGTTCAAATCCAAATTCAAAACAACAATCCATTGGAAGAACGTGCCATTTAAGACTTATAGGACAAGGGACTCTGGAGTCTTTTCCAGCATCATAATTTGAAAGCATCAATTCTTTGGTGCTCAGTCGTCTTTCTGGTGCAATTCTCACATCTGTGCACAACTCCTGGAAAAACCATAGTCTTAACTATACAAATTTTGTTGGTAAATTGATGTCTCTGCTTTTTAATACATTGTTTAGGTTTGTCATAACTTTCCTTCCAAGTAGCAAGCATCTTTTAATTTCATAGCTCCAGTCACCTTCCACAGTGGTTTTGGAGACCAGAAAAATAAAATCTGTCTGTTTTTACTTTTTCCCTTTCCATTTGCTATGAAGTAATGGGACCAGATACCATGATCTTAGTTTTGTTAATGTTGAGTTTTAAACCAGCTTTTTCGCTCTCCTCTTTCACCTTCTTCAAGAGGCTCTTTTTATTTCCTCTTCACTTTCAGCCATTAGAATGGTATCATTTGCATATCTGAGGTTTTTGATATTCTCCCAGAAATCTTGATTCCAGCTTGTGACTTATCCAGCCCAGAATTTCATATGAAGTACTTTGCATATAAATTAAATAAGCGGGGTGAAAATATACAGCCTTATCATACTCCTTTCCCAATTTTGAACAAGTCAGTTATTCCATGTCTGATTCCAATTGTTGCTTCCTGACCTGCATACAGGTTTCTCAGGAGAAGGTAAGATGGTCTGATACTCTCATCTCTTTAGGAATTTTCTACAGTTTGTTGTGACCCACACAGTCAAAGGCTTTAGGGTAGTCAATGAAGCAGAAATAGATGTTTTTCTGGAATTCCCTTGCTTTCTCTATGATCCAGTGAATGCTAGCAATTTGATCTCTGATTCCTCTGCATTTCTAAAGCCAGCTTGTACATCTGGAGTTCTCAGTTCATGTACTGCTGAAGCCTAGCTGAAGGGATTTGAGCAGTATTTTGCCAGCATGTGAACTGAGCACAATTGTATTGCAGTTTGAACATTATTTGGCATTGCCCTTCCTTGGAATTGGAATGAAAACTGACCTTTTCTAGTCCTGTGGCCACTGCTGAGTTTTCCAAATTTGCTGAAATATTGAGTGCATCACTTTAACAACATCATCTTTGGGGTTTTAAATAGCCCAGCTGGAATCCCAGCACCACCACTAGCTTTTTTCTTGGTTAATGCTTCATAAGGCCTATTTGACTTCACACTCCAAAATGTCTGGTTCTAAGTGAGTTACAACATCATTGTGGTTACCCAGGTCATTAAGACATTTCTTGTACAGTTCTGTGCATTCTTGCCACCTCTTTTTAATCTCTTCTGCTTTTGTTAGAATCTTGACATTTCTGTCCTTTATCATGCCATCTTTTCATGAAATGCTCCCTTGGTATCTCTAGTTTTCTTGAAGAGATCTCTCATCTTACCCATTCTATTGTTTTCCTCTATTTTTTTAACATTGTTCATTTAAGAAGGACTCTTACCTCTCTTAGTTATTCTCTGAAACTCTGTTTTCAGTTTGGGTATATCTTTCCCTTTATACCTTGCCTTTCACTTTTCTTCTTTCCTCAGCTATTTGTAAATCCTCCTCAGACAAGCACTTTGCCTTCTTGTATTTCTTTTTCTTTGGGATGGTTTTAGTCACCACCTCCTGTACAATGCTATGAAACTCAGTCCATAGTTCTTCAGCGTTCTGTCTACCAGATCTAATCTCTTTAATCTATTCATCATCTCCACTGTATAATCCTAAGAGATTTGATTTATGTCATACCTTAACAGCCTAGTGGTTTTCCCTACTTTCTTCAATTTAAGTCAGAATTTTGCAACAGGGTGCTCATGATCTGGGCCAGGTGTTGTTTTTGCTGACTCTATAGAGCTTCTCCATTCTTGGTTACAAAGAATATAATTAAATTTCGGTACTGACCATCTGGCGATTTCCATGTATAGAATCATCTTTTGTGCTGTTGGAAAAGGGTGTTGGCTTTAACCAACCTGTACTCTTGCCAAAACTTTGTTAGCCTTTCTTCTGCTTTATTTTGTATTCCAAGTTCAAACTTGTTGTTTCTCTGGGTATCCCTTGACTTTCTACTTTTACATTCCAATCTCCCGTGATGAAATGGACATTGATTTTGGTGTTAATTCTAGAAGGACTTGTAGGTTTTCAAAGACCCTTTCAACTTCAGCTTCTTTGACATCAGTGGTTGGGGCATAGACTTGGATTACTGTGATTGAATGGTTTGCCTTAGAAACCAACCAAGATCATTCTGTCATTTTTGAGATTGCCTCCAAGTATTGCTCTTTTTGTTGACTCTTTTGTTGACTCTTTTGTTGACTATGAGGGTCACTCAATTTTTGCTAAGGGATTTTTGCCCATAGTAGGTGAACTTCCAGATGTCCAAGCTGGTTTTAGAAAATGCAGAGGAAGCAGAGATCAAATTGCCAACATCTGCTGGATCATCGAAAAAGCAAAAGAGTTCCAGAAAAACATCTATTTCTGCTTTTTTGACTATGCCAAAGCCGTTGACTGTGTGGATTACAATAAACTGTGGAAAATTCGGAAAGAGATGGGAATACCAGACCACCTGACCTGCCTCTTGAGAAACCTATATGCAGGTCAGGAAGCAACAGTTAGAACTGGACATGGAACAACAGACTGGTTCCAAATAGGAAAAGTAGTATGTCAAGGCTGTATATTGTCACCCTGCTTATTTAACTTCTATGCAGAGTACATCATGAGGAACACTGGGCTGAATGAAGCACTAGCTGGAATCAAGATTGCCAGGAGCAATATCAATGACCTCAGATATGCAGATGACTCCACCCTTATGGCAGAAAGTGAAGAGGAACTCAAAAGCCTCTTGATGAAAGTGAAAGAGGAGAGTGAAAAAGTTGGCTTAAAGCTCAACATTCAGAAAACTAAGATCATGGCATCTGGTCCCATCACTTCATGGGAAATAGATGGGAAACAGTGGAAATAGTGTCAGACTTTATTTTATTTTATTTTTTTTGGCTCCAAAATCACTGCAGATGGTGATTGCAGCCATGAAATTAAAAGACGCTTACTCCTTGGAAGGAAAGTTGTGACCAACCTAGATAGCATATTCAAAAGCAGAGACATTACTTTGCCTACATAGGTCCATCCAGTCAAGGCTATGGTTTTTCCAGTGGTCATGTATGGATGTGAGAGTTGGACTGTGAAGAAAGCTGAGCACTGAAGAATTGATGCTTTTGAATTGTGGTGTTGGAGAAGACTCCTGAGAGTCCCTTGGATTGCAAGGAGATCCAACGAGTCCATTCTCAAGGAGATCAGTCCTGGGTGTTCTTTGGAAGGAATGATGCTAAAGCTGAAACTCCAATACTTTGGCCACCTCATGTGAAGAATTGACTCATTGGAAAAGACTCTGATGCTGGTAGAGATTGGGGGCAGGAGGATAAGGGGACAACAGAGGATGAGATGGCTGGATGGCATCACCGACTCAATGGACGTGAGTTTGAGCGAACTCCAGGAGATGGTGATGGACAGGGAAGCCTGACGTCTTGCAATTCATGGGGTCGCAAAGAGTCAGACACGACTGAACTACTGAACTGAACTGAGTAGATATAATGGTCATCTGAATTAAATTTGCCCATTCTTGTCCATTTTAGTTCACTGATTCCTAACATGTTGAAGCTCAGTCTTGCCATCTCCTGCTTGATCACAACCAATTTACTTTGATTCGAGACCTAACATTCCAGTTTTGTATGTGGTATTGTTCTTTACAGCATCCAACTTTACTTTCACCACCAGGCACATCCACAAGTGGGCGTCGTTTACTCTTTGGCCCAGCCACTTCATTCTTTCTGGAGTTATTAGTAATTGCCTTCCACTCTTCCCCAGAAGCATATTGGACATCTTCTGACCATGGGAGCTTATCTTGTGGTGTCATATCTTTTTGCCTTTTCATACTGTTTATGGGGTTCTCATAGCAAGAATTTTAGAGTGGATTACCATTTTGTCCTCCTGTGGACCACATTTTTCAGAATTCTTCACTATGATCCAGCCATCTTGGGTGGCACTGCACAGCATGGCTCATAGTTTCACTGAGTTACTCAAGCCCCTTTGCCATGACAAGGCTCTGATCCGAGAAGAGATCCATACACAACTTTAATTCCATTTTGCCATATAGCTAACATAGTGACAGGTGTCAAGGATTAAGACAAAGACTTTTTTGAAGGTTCATTGTTGTGCCTACCACAGCTCGACAATCTTATTGCAGAGCTGTGTTAGTCACTCAGTTCAGTTCAGTTCAGTCGCTCAGTCGTGTCCGACTCTTTGCGACCCCATGGACTGCAAACCGCCAGGCTCCCCTGTCCATGGAATTCTCCAGGCATTGGGAGAGTGGGTTGATAAAGGATGCTAACTGGGTAAATAGCCATGACTTTTTATGTTGAAAGTTCAAACAAGCTATCTTCTCACCATGCCTAGGGAATTTTTGATTATACATAGACAGACCTTGGAGATATTGTGGATTCAGATCCATTCCAAAGCAATAAAGGAAATATCACAATAAAGAAAGGAACATATCTTTTTTAGTTTCCCAGTTCATATAAGACTACCTACTTTACTTTAGTCTAAGTGTACAGCAGCATTATATTCACTGGAAAGACTAATGCTAAAGCCAAAGTTCCAATACTCTGGTCACCTGATGTGAAGAGCCAACTCATTGGAATAGACCTTGATGTTGGGAAAATTAAAGGCAAAAGGAGAAAAGGGTGGCAGAGGATGAGATGATTAGATAGCATCACTGACTCAATGGACATGAATTTGTGCAGACTCCAGGAGATCATGAAGGACAGGGGAGTCTGGCATGCTGCAGTCCACAGGGTCACAAAGAATTGGACACAACTTAATGACAACAATAAGAACAAATGGAATTAAGATTTCTAATGAGTTGACCTTTTAAAAAGAGACTTTTTTACCTTATTCAGATTAATCCAATGTAGTTGTAAGAATCCTTAAATAGGAAATGGGAGGCTGAAAAGAGATCAGAGAGTCAAAGGAAATGTTACTAGACATAATGGCCAGAGAGATGAAATGTTGCTGCCTTTGAAGATGGAGGAAGGGAGCCAGGAGCCAAGGAATGTGGGCAGCCTCTAGAGCTGAAAAAGGAAAGGAAATATTTTCCCTTAAAGATGCCAGAAAGAAAAAAAAAATGTTGCCAGAAAGAACATTGCCCTACCTATATTTCAGCCTAGTTAGAACTGCATCAGACTTCTAACCTACAGAAATATAAGGTAATAAATTTGTGTTGTTTTAAAGCAACTGAATTTGTGGTAATTGTTGCATCAACAGCAAAATACTAATATATATATATACTGTAAATATTTCTGTAAGATGTTTTGAAGGGTCTGTGAAGCTATTTACATAGAATGACTATGAAAATGGAAAGAGTAGTAATCAGAATTTAAAGACACAGACTCTGAATTAATAATAATGTGGAGGAATAAAAGGGGCTTCCCAGGTGGCGCTAGTGGTGAAGAACCCATCTGCCAATGCAAGAGACATAAGAGACACTGGTTTAATCCCTGGGCTGGGAATACACTGTGGAAGAGGCCATGGCAACCCCACTCCAGTATTCTTCCCTGGAGGATCCCATGGACAGAGGAGCCTGGTGGGCTACAGTCCATAGGGTCACAAACCTTCAGGCACAATTGAAGCCACTTAGCACAATGCTCTGTGGGGTCGCACAGAGTTGGACATGACTGAAGCAACTTAGCAGCAGCAGCAGCATAACGCATGCATGGAGTCCATATCGAAGTTAGGTCAATAATAAATGGAGCTTCATCCTGAATCTATTTGTCCTGGTCCTAGTAAATCAGTGAACACCTCCTTTGGTGTTCCCACATGTTAATTCTGTACTTATAGTTGAAATTGCTGGACTCAGGAAATGGGAAAACACAGACACACACACACACACACACACACACACACACACACAAGCTGGCTTTCTGACTCAAAGAATAGGAGCTAATATGGTAGAAAGACCAAGTGGAAGTCCCTAAATTTACTCTTCCTTACCAAAATAATAAAACCAAGCACAATACCACATTTCTGAGTGAATTATAGAGATTACTTTAACCATCAACAGCTTGAAAGATGCAGGGGTGATTATTCATAGTTTATCCATGTTTAAAGTGCCCATTTGGCCAATGAAAAAGTTGGATGGATCTATGTGTATTATTGTTAATGTCATCAAAGAGTCATTCTCATTGCAGCTTTCCTCCAGATGTTTATCTTTATTGGAGCAGATCAACACAAACAGTGACATGTGGCACCCAGCTATTAATCTGGCAAATAAAGTTTTCTTCACTGGCAGCACATATCTAAAGTAATTGCATTTTTACCTGGCAGAGACATCAATACACCTTCATTGTGTTACCTCAGGGCTAAGTTCTCTTGCGTTCTGTCATAATACAGTCCACAGGGATATGAACTGTCTAAAGTCCCAAAGAATATCATGTTGTTTCATGTAACACTGATGACATTATGATTGCTCCTGTGATTGGGAAGGACTGGAAACTAGATGTCAAGATGCCTTATGTCAAGTATGTTATAGGGTAGAAGATAAACTCCCTGAAAATTTAGTCTCTAGAATATCAGTGAAATTTCTAGAGATTTGGTGGTCTGTGGTATCTATGCATATCTAAAGAAAGAACAGGTTACTGCGCCCTGTAATTTCCACCAGTTTTTGAGAAGTGCAGCAGATTATGGACCTCTGTACTTTGAAAGCAATGCACACCACATTTGGGTGTGGTGCCTTTACGTTTTATTTAACACATACATCAGCCAGTTATAAGTGGAAACCAGAGCATAACACTACTCTGCAGCAGATTCAAGCTGCGGTACAATTAATTTTTCCACTTAAACATTGTAACTCAGTAAAAGAAATGGTTATCAAAGTAAGTATATCTGACAAATAAAGATGCTCTAATGGAGCCCTAGTTGGTCCCAAGAGGACAATCAAAACAAACCTCAAAATTTTTGGATAAAAAATACTTTCTCTTGTGTGGTTAACTACTCTCTTTGGAGAAACCATTATTTTATTTTGACAAAGCTCTGGTAGAGACTGAAAGCATGACCAAAGAAAACAGAGTGAGTATTATAAATTGGCTTTTTAAAATAAGCTAGATATTAGTTGATCCAACAAGTTATGAGTTTAAGTAAATCTAGTGTCAGTATCAGTATCATTAAATGGAAGGGACATATAAAATACCATGTCTTAACAGGTCAGAAAACACCTGTTAAGTGTTTCTGTTGCTTGAATAGATAGATCAGATTCTCCGGATGCCTACTCTTTCCTCAACTCCACTTATGGACTCATGTGAAGTTCCCTATATTCAGGTGACACAGAAAAGAAGCATCCTTGTTTTTACAGATGGATCTCCATAATATGTGACAGTGAAACCAATGAGACACTACTGTATTACAGATCCTCTCAGGGATGACTCTGAAGAAGAGTGAAGAAAAATGCTTTCGTCTTTTCATGTGCCTGCTAGCTACCCCTAAGTCTCCTTTGGAGAAGTCTATTTAGATCTTCTGCCCATTTTTTTATTGAGGTGTCTGCTTGTTTATGTGTTTGCTTTGATATTGAGCTGCATGAGCTGTTTGTATGTTTTGGAGATTAATCCCTTGTCAATTGCACTGCTTGCAAATATTTGCTCCCATTCTGTAGGTTGTATTTTCATTTTGTTTATGATTTCCTTTGCTGTGCAGAAAAAAAATTAAAAAGTCTAATTGCTTAAATTGTTTAAACTTATTTCATTTGTTTATTTTTGTTATTTCCATTACTCCAGAAGATGGATCCAAAAAGATATTACTGAAATTTACATCAAAAAGTGCTCTGCCTATGTTTTCCTTTAGGAGTTTTATAGCATCTGGTCTTACATTTATGTTTTTAATAAAATTTTTAGTTTAATTTTGTGCATGATGTTAGTTGTTCTAATTTTATTCTTTTGCATGTTACTGTCCAATTTTTACATTACCATTTGTTGAAGAGATTGTCTTTTATCCATTGTATATTATTGCCTCCTTTGTTGTAGATTAATTGATCATAAATATGTAGGTTTATTGATGAATTTCTATCCTGTTTCACTGGTCTATATTTCTGTTTTTGTTCTAATTCAATAGTGTTTTGGTGACTGTTGCTCGGTACTAAGTCTGAAGTCATGGAGCCTGATTCCTTCAGGTCTATTTTTCTTTTTCAAGATTGCTTTGGCTCTCTTTATGTTTCCATACAAATATTAAAATTATGTGTTCTAGTTTTGTGAAAAACTGCCATTGGTAATTTGATAAGGATTGCATTGAATCTGACACAGTGGAAACAGTGTCAGACTTTATTTTTCTGGGCTCCAAAATCACTGCAGATGGTGATTGCAGCCATGAAATTAAAAGATGCTTACTTCTTAAAAGGAAAGTTATGACCAACCTAGATAGCATATTCAAAAGCAGAGACATTATTTTGCCAACAAAGATCCATCTAGTCAAGGCTATGGTTTTTCCAGTGGTCATGTATGGATGTGAGAGTTGGACTGTGAAGAAAGCTGAGCACCGAAGAATTGATGCTTTTGAACTGTGGTATTGGAGAAAACTCTTGAGAGTCCCTTGGACTGCAAGGAGGTCCAACCAGACCATCCTAAAGGAGATCAGTCCTGGGTGTTCATTGGAAGGACTGATGCTAAAGCTGAAACTCCAGTACTTTGGCCACCTCATGTGAAGAGTTGACTCATTGGAAAAGCCTCTGATGCTGGGAGGGATTGGGGCAGGAGAAGAAGGGGCGACAGAAGATGAGATGGCTGGATGGCATCACCGACTCGATGGACATGAATTTGAGTAAATTTCAGAAGTTGGTGATGGACAGGGAGGCCTGGCGTGCTGCAATTCATGGGGTCACAAAGAGTCGGACACAACTGAGTGACTGAACTGAGTTGAACTGAACTGCATTGAATCTGTAGATTATTCCTAGGGTAGTATAGCCTTTTTAGAGAAATACAAATCAAAACTACAATGAGGTATCACCTCACACCAGTCAGAATGGCCATCACTAAAAAATATACAATTAATAAATTCTGGAGAGGCTGTGGAGGAGAAGAAAACCTCCTACACTGTTGATGGGAATGTAAATTGGTATAGCCAGTATGGAGAACAGTTGGGAGGTTCCTTAAAAAATAAAATAATAGAGCTGCCATATGATTGTGCAATCCCACTCCTGGACAACTGTCCAGAGAAAGCCAAATTCAAAAAGATACATGCACACCAATGTTCAACAAAGCACTATTTACAATAGACAAGACATGTAAGCAACTTAAACATCCATTGACAGAGAACTGGATAAAGAAGATGTGGTATATGCGATGGAATATTACTCAGCCATATAAAAGAATGGAATAGTGCCATTTGTAGCAACATGGATAGACCTTGAGATTATCATACAAGTGAAGTAAGCCAGAGGAAGACAAATATCATGTGCTATCACTTAAAAATGGACTCTCAAAAAATGATACAAATGAACTATATCTATCAGGTAGAAAATAGAACTTGTTCTATGGCTAGCTGTCATTTCTCTTCAGCGACCATATGTACTCAGTGCGTCCTTGTACAAATTAGTCATCTCAAGGTGAAGACAATGAACATCCCAAAACATGGATGTCCTCTTACTTCTCAATACTATCACTGCTAAAAGCTCAATAAGACAAATGAAGAATGTGAATCTCTGATATGGCTTCACTCACTGGGAGAATCAACTAATAACCCAGGGACAGGTTGATTCCACTGACTCATTTCCATTAAGTAAAGGGCAGTAACTTGTCTTTACCAGTATTTACACTAATACAGAATATATATTTGTCTTCCATATGGAATAGATTCTGCTAAATTCATCATTCATGGATTAACATAATTCCTTCCACACCACTATTATAATCCAAACATCATTGATTTGACCCAAGAGTTCCTCATTTCATAGTCATGTAGACCCAGCAAAGTGAATAACTATGGAAAATTATGTTACTTGGAGATAGAAACCAGTGAAGATGGTACCTTTGAATCATCCTTTACAGAGGACGGGTAATAGCACTTTCATGTGAATTTTGGTTGCTTCTGTTTAGATAAAAATAAGAACTTGTCTGGAAGTTAAAAGTTGGTGGAAGTGTAAGAATAAGTTCTGAGCAAAAATACAAACTATTTCTAAAATTCAGGCAGAAAAAAAAAGAGGCATACACTGTAAAAAGAAAGGTGGGGAATGATTCAAATAGGTGCTTTGCAAAAGATGAAATTCAGTTGGCAATGTATTGAAAAAGATATCCCTATCTTTTAACTTAGGCTTGGACATGTGGTTTATTTTGGCAGTGGAATAGGATAGAAGCCTTGCACATTTTTGCCTGACTCTTGTATTTTTGCCATTGTCTTAAAAATAAAAAAATACCTAGGAGTGTTCAGTGGTCTACAGAGGATAAGAGACATAGGAAGCAGAGATCTCCCCTTGACTCTATGCCCACTCCCACCTTGTTTCACTCACAAATCTGCAGCAAGAAACAGCTTCTCAGCCACTGTTGCTAAAACCAAGCTACCTAGCTGAAACTAGTATAAATCAGCTGACCCTAGTAACTAACATTTCTGTAAAAATAAATGCTTATTGCTGCATGCTGCTGAGGTACGTTGTTGTTGTTTATTATGCAGAAATAGCTGATTGTCACAAATGGATAAATTTCTATTGATTATATGATAAGTGCAAAGTTACCCAGTGAAGGTCATGAATAGGTGATGGTTGAAACCAATAATCTACCACCACTACAGGAAAGAGCTTGCATGCATACTCCTGTGCACATATAGGTACAAAACAAATGCTGAGAAGCACACTCATTGAAGGAAATGCTTTCGCAAGAGACTCTGGAATTCTGGAACATGGTTGAGAACAGAAACAGATATAAATGTACTCTAGAGATTTAATGAAAATCTGGACACAAATCAATATCTGCTTTATAGACTAGCTGACAAATGAGGTCATTTTTCTTTTCCCTGTCTAGACTCTGAAGGGTCTATGGTTTTGAAAGCAAATATGAAGAATGTAACTTTGGCTGGGACATCACTGTTCCCATGATAGGTGTCATGATCAGTAACAGCAGGAAGACTTCCAAATTGAGTTATGGGTCACTAGGACCCAAGAAGGCCAGATTCTGCATAGTGACTATGATTTAGAGACTTCAGTGTGAGCAGTCCTTAGGAATTACACTATATGACTAGAGAATGAAGTAAGAGTGCTAACTTCCTGCTGAAGAGTTCAATGGATACAGAAATATAATACTGGGGGCACAGTTTTAGCCTATGTTGTAACCATTACCAATGAGATTATATACTCTTCTGCTGCCCTGACAAATAAATTATATATATATATATATATTAGGTATTTTTCAATCTCATTTTTATTTATGACCCATTTCTTCCATATCATATGAAAAACAGGCAGAATACTACTCTAATTCCTCATTTTGAAGAAAAAGCTCTCTCCTATGATAAAAGCACATTAGCACTCTTAGATTTTACTCAATTAAAATAGAACTGTAATATGAAACTTTAAATTCCAAGTGTAATCCCCAAATACAACTTATATTGCGAGTATTATTTTCTTCCTGGTACACAGTTCCATTGTTCTCATGAAAAGAAAATTTTAATTTCAGGAAAGTAAAATAAAGTGTCTTAGAAACAAATGAATCACCCTGTGAGGAAATACAGTTATTGGCGTGTTCAAACAAACTCCATCTGATATATTCCCTTCATTTCAACCCACATAAATTATAATCTTTCCCCTCAAAGAGTGACTTGTTAAAAATATTATAGAGAAAGGAATATAATCATGAAATTTGAAAATCCAAGTTAACTATAAAAAAAATCTGTACATTGTCTACACTTTTTCTTGAAACTCCCACCAGAGGAAGTACAAATGCATTATTTACTCTCAAAACAACATCAAAATAGACCACACAGGTAATGGTTGAGCTTGGATGTGATAATTTATATATTGGCTATATGGACTGGAAAATCAAATGAGTGTGCCATGTCAGACACAAACAAAAGTGGGCAACTTGATATATATGCCATGTAGTATGAAATAGAACAGCTATTTGAAGATAAGGAAAATGATCATTCACCTAAGAAATAAAATAAACAGTGATGAAGTGATCAGCTGAGCAACCAAGGGAAGTTCAGCAGCTATTCAAGATCTTAAAGGCTTGTGAAAATGACCAGGAAAATGACTATTACTATTACTTATTATTATTATTTCTTATTCTTGCAAGGAATAATTTTAGGTTTATGGGTAAAAAAAAAATGATGAATAAGGGTGAAGTATAATAGGATGGGACAAGAACATAACTTTGCAATCTGCAGCCAAACAAATATAATTCAAGAAAGACAATGGATTTCAAATCAGAGTGAGAATGTATCTAGCTTGGAGTCAGGAGATGCCTCTTACTGAAAGTAGAATTTTTGGTCAGCATGTGACTGCTTGATGTTATTAAAACAAAGTGTAAGCTGACACCCATGAAAAAGTGGATTCAGAATGATCAGCAAAATCCGTTAACAATAAATAAGTGTTGCAATCCTCAGTTTTTAAAGTTATGTGTTACTTCAAGAAAAACAAAAATATCAAATAGTCTTGGGTTAGTTGAAATTTCAAAATTAGTTGCATATTATGTTGGCAAAAGAAATCAAACCAAATATGCATTTGTGAATCCCCTTTACAAGGATTCTAATACACCCCTTTCCAATTTCTATTTCCTAGATTTATTCCTTCCCAGTTAAAATCATAAAACTGTACACAAACTCACAAGGAATTGTCTGTGATTATTAACTTCCCATCAAATATTTATTGAGCAATTACTATTTTTAAGGGCTTCCCAGGTGGTGCTAGTGGTAAAGAACCTGCCTGCCAATGCAGGAGACATTAAGAGACGTGGATTCAATCCCTGGGTCAGGAAGATCCCCTCAAGGAAGCATGGCTACCCACCCCAGTACTCTTGCCTGGAGAATCCCATGGACAGAGGACCCTGGCGGGCTACAGTCCATAGAGTCGCAAAGAGTTGGACATGACTGAAATGACTTAGCACCACACACTGTTTGTAAAGCTATATTAAATTAAGAAAAGAATCATACATATATATGAAAAAGAGAGATATAGAGATGGGTATCATGAGTACAAGTAGGAATAGAATAGTGA
Source organism: Bubalus kerabau (assembly GCF_029407905.1). Lineage (NCBI taxonomy): Eukaryota > Metazoa > Chordata > Mammalia > Artiodactyla > Bovidae > Bubalus > Bubalus kerabau. The sequence goes on along the minus strand of NC_073632.1, from coordinate 28,542,960 downwards.
ATGAAGACAGTGTTTTCAAGTGGAGTATTATGAAGACCTTTGAGTAGTAATATTTGAGCTGAGCCTTGAAGTGTGGACATGATTTGATGTATACAGATTTGGGAAAATGTAATTGGAAAGACATCTCTGAAAACTTTCTCAGAGAAAAACAAATGTCAATCACATCCAGATACATCAATAGGGAACACTACGGAGGCAGTTGCCAGAACATAAACTTTGGAAAGCATAATGAGAATTATTTTTGGAAAATAATATTTGAGCCTAATTATAAGGCAAGGGAAAGAAGAACACAGTGGTGATAGAGACTGCAAGATGGATACAAGGCATGAAGGAATGCCCCATTCATCTTGTTTCTTAGAGCCCAGTTTCAAAAGAACCCCATTTTGATAGTTTGCTCTCCCAACTCTGCTTTCACCCACCATTTGGAGGCCTCCAAAGCTTGTAAGCCTAGGTTTTGATGGGAAATCACTGCTGTTTCTTTGACATTTGTTGGTAGAGATACTGAATGTCAGAGCTGAAAATTTTCTCATCTGTCATTCAGATGTCTCCAAATTTTAGATGAAGACACTGAGGCTCAGAAAAATTATCTTATTCAAAATTAGATGGGTAATATTGACAACTACCTAATGAAAATCTGAGTCCCCAGCCTTGCTAGTTGAGAGTTCTTATGAATATTTATGCACCTTGCCTGTCAGTTAAGTTCAGTCACTCAGTTGTGACTGACTCTGCAACCCCATGGACTGCAGCATGCCAGGCTTCCCTGTCAATCACCAACTCCCAGAGCTTGCTCAGACTCATGTCCATTGAGTCAGTGATGCCATCCAACAATCTCATCCTCTGTCGCCCGCTTCTCTACCTGCCTTCAATCTTTCCCAACATCAGGGCCCTTTCCAATGAGTGAGCTCTTGCCATTAAGTAGCCAAAATATTGGAGTTTCAGTATCTGTCCTTCCAATTCAAGACTGATTTCCTTTAGGATGGACTGGTTGGATCTCCTTGCAGTCCAAAGGACTCTCAAGAGTCTTCTCCAAAACCACAGTTCAAAAGAATCAATTCTTTGGCACTCAGCTTTCTTTATGGTCCAACTGTTACATCCATACATGACTACTGGAAAAACCATAGCTTTGACTAGATGGACCTTTGTTGGCAAAGTAATGTCTCTGCTTTTCAATATGTTGTCTAGGTTGGTCATAGCTCTTTTTCCAAGGAGCAAGCATCTTTTGATTTCATGGCTGCAGTCACCATCTTCAGTGATGTTGGAGCCCCCCAAAATAAAGTCTCTCACTTTTTTTCCCCATCTATTTGCCATGAAGTTTACCTTGCCTGTAGCCTGCCTCATTCTATGTCTAAAGTTATCAAGGAACCCCTGAAGAGGAAAACAGAAAGTGTTTGGAAGGGTGATGACAATGAAGTCCTTTTAAATACAACACTCAGGGTGCAGCTGACACTTAGATAGCAATTCTAAGACTGTTAGCTTGTGCCCACCTGATGGAGTCAATATAAACATTGATAAATCGTCTCTATTGAAAAGCTCATATTTTTGGAAGGGGGGTTATGGAGGAATAGGTATTATGTTTATGAGGCAACTTTGCTTCAATAGTCCCTTTAATAGTCTCCCCAATCATTCTTTAACAAAACCAGGAACATGGCAGCCATCTGCATCAAGCCTGCACAACTCATCAATCTGCAAGGATCCACAGGCTGGCCAACTCCAGTGACATGAGTTATAGGTAAGAACAGAAGAACACTATAGCATATAAATTTCAGAACACTATAGCATATAAACTTCAGTTATATCCAACAGAGAAAAGTCTGTTCATAGAGACTCAGACAATGGTTGGATGTAATGCAAACTTCATGGTCTCTGTATTTGCCAGGTTTATTTGGCTTTTTGTATTCTGCCAGATCCAAGGTAAACATGGAACAGTACAGGGGTAACCCCCTCTGTACTTTGAACAGAAAGGCAGACAGGCTGCCAAAGCACCACATGTAAAAGGCCCAACTGAGGGGGAGGGAATGATTTAGTCATCTGCTCCTAGAGACTTTCTGTACTTAATGAGAGTGCAAACCTACTGCAGTACTACATAGCTGAGTCAGTAAGACTTGTGGTCCAAGGTATCTACAGAAGCGACTTTACACAGAATTCACAAAGCTGAAGTGTTCATTGAAAGAAGACTCTATATATAAACCCCAAATTAGCTAGTAGCAGCCAATGAATGATCTCTTTTGACTCACTCTTCCTTACCCCAAACTGAGCGTACTTTTGTAAGAATATAAAAGATCCAGGACCTACCAAAGTACTTCAGAATCTGACAGCTTTGAGTTTATATTCTGCCATTTATGAGCTTTTGCCCTCTATGATGCAGGGAAAATTACTAAGCTTAATTTCCTCTTCTGTAAAAAGGAGCTGCAAGGTATCTTTATAAACACTACATGTAAAACATCTAGCAAAAAGTCTCATACATGATAGACACTCAGGAAATTATAGTAAATTGTGGCTCCTTTTGTTACTCAGGATTGTATTGCAGCATGGATCCTAAGTTCCTAATTATTATTTGGTCTTCCTTTAACACAATCTGTGTGTAATTGATTAGAATAAATAATAAATCTAGAAATGATAACAACACATCATCTTTATTTCCTTCTCTTTGGGAGGTAGATATTGTTAAATTGCTGCAATTAGATCTACCTCCTCAGTTATCACAATTTGTTACTTTATAATTTCAGAGAAAGATGAATGAGTCCAGATAGTGAGAAAGAGAAATAAAGTCACCTGTGGAACTGTAACAGTAAATTATTCAAATTCATGGATTCACTTAATCCACTCTTTTAATTAAGAGAAGTAATTAAGAGGCCACAGCTCCTGCCTTTTGGAAGTCACAATTTAGCAGTGGAAGCAGAAAGCTAAACCAAAGTATGTGTGTGTGTGTGTGTGTGTGTGTGTGTGTCTGAGAGAGAGAGCAGAATGATGTACAAAGTTTTATGAAGACACTGAAGATGGAGTAAGTTCCTGTTCAGATACCATCTCAAACCACCCATGTTAATATACAATGTATTATTTTATTTATTTATCTAATTTATTTATTTTTGACTGCAGTGGATGTTCGTTGCTGTGTTCAGGCTTTCTCTAGTCACTGTGAGTTGACTAGCTAGTTGTCTAGCTGTGGTCTGCAGGCTTCTCATTGTGGTTGTTTCTCTTGTTGAAGAGCACAGGCTCTAGAGCATATGGGCTCAGTAGTTGTGGTGTGTGGGCTTAGCTGCCCCATGCATGTGGGATCTTCCTGGACTAGGGATCAAAACCACGTTCCCTGCACTGGCAGGCAGATTCCTAACCACTTAGAACCTAAAGACCATCAAACCTCAGATCGAGGGAAGTCCACAATGTACGATTTTTAAAGAATCTTTTCCTGAGAGAACATTACTATAGAACTCCTAAATAATCAGCTGTGCTTACCCAAATTCAACTATTTCTGTTTCATAAAATTTCAAATTATTCTTAGCTGGGGTACTCAGTGAATAATGAAAGAGCATAGTTGCAATAATTCAAAAATATATTGGAGTAATTAAATATAAACTTACTAAGGAATTAACAATTAATTTAAATAAATTAATAATTTAGTAGCCTTGTCTTACCCACTCCAGTATTCTTGCCTGGAGAATCCCAGGGACAGATTGCTGCTAGTGGGTTGCTGTCTATGGGGTCGCACAGAGTTGGACACGACTGAAGCGACTTAGCAGCAGCAGTAGCAGCAGCCTTGTCTTATACAATAAAGGGAGCTCTTGCTGTCTCTTCTGGGTCCCTGATAGAGGTCGTCTAATCAAATCCCCCTTGAGTCAGTGTCGTGGACCTGCTTTTCTGAGTCTCTGAGCCTCTGAGCCACTAGGAGTTCTCACCACCACTGAAAGACTTTTCTGGCTCCAATTTCTGGAATCATGTCGATGAACTGGCTGCAGTGGTTGCTGGCCAGAAGCGGGAACCTCATTCCGAGATCCCTAAGGTGTTTCTCTGGCTCCTGTTATCCCTCTAAGAGATGTATTTGTCCATTCCCTGAAGGAAGGATTCTTTTTCCAGTAAAACATAAAAAAGGCTTTTAGAAAACTGTCTTTCCAGGAAGTTTAGTTAACTGCTTGTCACTGATTCTGTTTACCACTTCAAAACTTCCTAAATACTGCCCGGAAACTGGTGGCCTTAAGTTGTGTTTTCCAACCGTACACTGATGGTTAGAATTCGAAATCTTCAAATGCTTTCCTAACCACTAAAGGTAGACTACAGACTCTGAAATATCGAAAGTTATCTCAGGGTCATTTGTAGTAGGAAGAACTATGTAAATTATTTAAGATAGGGATGAATTAATTAAAAAATCAAGTGACATTCTCTTTGAAAATCAAACGACAGTATCTTTAAAAATGAAACTAAATTAAGAGGATGTTTTATTTTTTATTCAATTACCTTAAAAATGTAATTAAAATGCTACTTAATTCTTACAATGAAGAAAAAAATTGTTTAAATCAGTCACATGTTATACGAAAGCTCTAAATGAAAACTTTTTTCATTGTATATTGGTCTTTACAACAGGATCATAAAGAGTACAAACATATTTTAGATCTTCACCAGTTTCCCTAAGGGCTTCTGCTAGTCGTTTGAAAATCAAATTATGCTCTTTAGAAACACCAATCTTACCCTTGTTATTTTTTCTTAATCAACATTATGCAGCCTAATCATGCTGGTTCTAACTTGTCAATGATTTGTCTGTGGTTTATTGACTCTCCAATACAGTATTGGAAAATTACCATTTTCATCTTAACTGATTTTCATTCTATTTGCATTGTATTATTTATTATTGTACAATTATTGTATTATGTTCAGATCAGATCAGATCAGTCTCTCAGTCGTGTCTGACTCTTTTCGACCCCATGAATCGCAGCACGCCAGGCCTCCCTGTCCATCACCAACTCCCGGAGTTCACTCAGACTCACGTCCATCGAGTCACTGATGCCATCCAGCCATCTCATCCTCTGGCATCCCCTTCTCCTCCTGCCCCCAATCCCTCCCAGCATTAGAGGCTTTTCCAATGAGTCAACTCTTCACATGAGGTGGCCAAAGTACTGCAGTTTCAGCTTTAGCATCATTCCTCCAAAGAAATTCCAGGGCTGATCTCCTTCAGAATGGACTGGTTGGATCTCCTTGCAGTCCAAGGGACTCACAAGAGTCTTCTGCAACACCACAGTTCAAAAGCATCAATTCTTCAGTGCTTGGCCTTCTTCACAGTCCAACTCTCACGTCCATACATGACCACAGGAAAAACCATAGCCTTGACTAGATGAACCTTTGTTGGCAAAGTAATGTCTCTGCTTTTGAATATGCTATCTAGGTTGGTCATAACTTTCCTTCCAAGGAGTAAGCGTTTTTTAATTTCATGGCTGCAGTCACCATCTGCAGTGATTTTGGAGCCCAGAAAAATAAAGTCTGACACTGTTTCCACTGTTTCCCCATCTATTTCCCTTAAAGTGGTGGGACTGGATGCCATGATCTTCGTTTTCTGAATGTTGAGCTTTAAGCCAACTTTTTCATTCTCCACTTTCACTTTCATCAACAGGCTTTTGAGTTCCTCTTCACTTTCTGCCATAAGAGTGGTGGCATCTGCATATCTGAGGTTATTGATATTTCTCCCGGCAATCTTGATTCCAGCTTGTGTTTCTTCCAGTCCAGTGTTTCTCATGATGTACTCTGCATATAAGTTAAATAAACAGGGTGACAATATACAGCCTTGACGTACTCCTTTTCCTATTTGGAACCAGTCTGTTGTTCCACTTTCAGTTCTAACTGTTGCTTCCTGACCTGCATACAAATTTCTCAAGAGGCAGATCAGGTGGTCTGGTATTCCCATCTCTTTCAGAATTTTCCACAGTTTATTGTGATCCACACAGTAAAAATCAGTAAGATGAGAAGTAGTACAGAGTGTTACTCAGTGATTAATTGAAGAATTAACTTTAGAAAGGATCAATTCATTTGTAAGTATGTTCCCATTGTGATGCCCTTTACCTCATTAATTGTAACTTTTCTAATCCATAGGACATAGATAATGAACATTTAGATAATGTGGACCCTTATGTTTTCTTTGCATTGTTCTTAGTAATTGTCAGCCCAACATTTCATCCATGATTGATCTAGGGGATGTCTACACATCACCACACAAAACAAAAGTTATTTTATGGCTCAAAGGTAGTATTCCAGCAGTGAGAAATTATCATGGTACTTAGAGACCCTCACAATTCTGATCCAAGGCATGCAGCTTATTGATAATAGTGCAATTGTTCAGGCAGTGGTGGTGTCCAATTCAAGCGTTCATAACTGTGAAGTATGAAGTTTTAGGTATTGTTACCAACTGTCTGGTTCATCCTGTTAGAAATGCAATCAGAGTGAAATTGTCTGCTTGGCACAGTTCCAGTTCAATGATCACCCACTCAATCAGAAAGAACTCTGATGATCTGAGAATCCAGAGCTCTGGATCCTTGCCCTAACTCTTCCTCTAACTATGAGTAAAACTTCATAAACCACTTTATGACTACAATCATTTCAGTTTCTCTATATGCCAAACTGGATAATAACCTGTTGCTTCCTAATCCATGTAATAGGCTGAATAATGACCCTTTATGATGTCCACGTCCTAAATCCCCCAGAACCTGGAAGCTTACATGTTAAAAGTAATGTTGATATGTGATTAGAGATTTGGGGATGGGGATATTTTATCCTGGATGATCCAACTGGGTCCGATGTAATCACAAAGGCCCTTAAAAGAGAGAGGCAGGGAAAGCAGAGTGAGCAGCAGGAAGCAGGAGGTTGGAGTGATGTGAAGAAGGGGCCATGAGCCAAGGAAAGCAGACAGTCTCTAGAAACTAAACATTGTAAGGAAATGAATTCTTCCCTAAAACTTCCCAGTGGAACACAGCCCCACTGAATCTTGATTTTAGACTTCTGACCTCCAGAACTGTGAAAAAATACATTTATGTTGTTTCAAGTCATCAAGTTTTTGGTAATTGGCACAGTAGCAATAGGAAATTAATACAGTGTGTAAATGACAAGGAGGATCAATAGCCCAGTAGGTCTGAGATCCCTCAGGAAAATCAAAAGAAGCGTTTCAAAGCAAGATGATACATTAGGTCATACTCTGTTCATTTGTGTGCATGTGCTAAGTCACTTCAGTCATGTCCCACTCTTTGTGACCTCATGGACTGTAGCCTGCCAGGCTCCTCTGTCCAGGCAAGAATACACGGAGTGGGTTGCCATGCCGTCCTCCAGGGGATATTCCCGACTCAGGGATTGCACCCATTTCTCTTATGTCTCTGGCATTGGCAGGCAGGCTCTTTACCACTAATGCCACCTGAAAAGCCATAGATAATTAGTAAAAATTCCATAACTTATTAGGTAGTTAGAATAGGAAAAGGAGTCCAAGATGGCAGTGGCTAAAAGACAAAGAAAGGGAAAAACCCATGAAAATGGAACAAAAGAAAATCCACCTACCTGAGTGAGAACCTCCTGGCTAGCCCAATCTACATAGGGCAGGCTCAGCGGGGAGGTATAAAAGGAGGAAGCCAAGACGGGCTGTGGCCTCTCCTTTGGGGTCAGCTGCCCTCACACCTCAGGGGTGTACTGGCCTTTGTTAGCCCAATAAAACTCTGAGCTGTAACTGAGTTGTTTAACACTGGTCGGTCCACCTTTTCAAATCTTTGTTGAGGTGAGACAGAACGCAGGAAATTACGCACTTTCCTGACATAAACACTTATGAACTGGGATTGGATGTTTCTCGGTTTTTACATGCTTTAAAGTGGGAAAATTAAAATCAGAGGTGGCATGAACGTCTCCACTTTTTTGATTATGTCACAGGCACTCCCTGGTGAGGTGCGATCTACCCTGTCACTCCTGTGACCTTCAATTATCAGCTATGCTGTCCCATTTAGCCTCTTACCTTTCTCCCTTTTTACTCTTCTCCTCTCATACTTCTTGCTTTTTGAAAAGGTAACTGATGCCCTTTGTCAGAAAACAAAACCAAATGTATTAGGGAAGAGCAAAAGCTGACTTCATGTTAGATCTGTTCCTTTTACTTTAATCTTTGCTTTTCTTTGCTTTTGTTGTCAAAATTACTAAAAGAATGCTGTCTATACCTATACGCATGCATAATGGTCTGCCTGGGAGAAGCTGCCCTTCTGCCTAAATGTTAAACTTAAGTGCCTTTGTTCAGGGGGCAGCTCAGACATTCTGCTCCTTCCCACCTGTGAATGGCTGCAGAAAAAAAAGAAATTAACAATCCCCTCCTTGATGCTGGCCAAGCCAAGAGACATTTTGCATGACTAGTGGTCTTTTTACTTTACTTCCTCATCTCTTCCTCTTCTCTGTTCTATAAAAGAAACTGGCATCCAGACCCCAGTAAGATGGAACTCTAGGGCACTAGCCGGCAATCTTTTTAGACTCCCAGCTTTCCAAATAAAGTTGCTATTCCTTGCCTCAACACCTTTTCTTCTGATTATCGGCCTGTCATGCAGTGAGCAGACCCAGCCTGGCTTTCCTAACAAAAACAAAATATTAAAAAGAACCTGAAATTGTAAAACCTTAAGGGCAATTTGCTCAGCATATAAGCAGCTAGTCCCACATGTAAAAAGAATGGGATGAAAGCAAGGGAGAGCTTGAAATATACTGTAAATATTCAGACTTCCAACTTGGAAGTCCACAAAGGAAAGGCATCTCCCACGTTATTAATTTTCTGGTCATCACTTCTTTGGCTAGAAATAAATTGGTTCTAAAGCCAATCAGTCTAATGTGGCATAGAAATACTAGCAGGACAGAAGTTATTACTTTGAGTGTTATGTATAGTCCCTGAACTTATTAAGTGTGATATTGTGATTTATAATCAGAAATATATACTTGGTCTTCTTCCCCTTCCTGGCACAGCGCTCTTAAAACCATTGGAATTTCCTAAGTGTTGAGAGCAACCAAGGTGTCTTTTGTTATGTTAATGAGGTGACTTTTGGAAAGCTTTCCAAGGTAACCTAAGGAGTAGGCCTGGTTGCCAGAAAAGCCAACCTAGTGATTAGAGGATTGGAACTTTCAGCCTCACTCCTCACGTTCCACCTCCAGAGAGAGGAGTGAGGGTAAAGATTGAATTTTAAAATCAAAGGCCAATGATTTAATCAATCATGGGATTGACATGTATAAATTGCTATATTTAGAATGGATAACCAAAAAAGTCTTATTGTATAGCAGGTGAACTTTGCTCAAAGTCATGTGGCAGCATGGATGGGAGGGGAGTTTGGGGGAGAATGGATACATGTATATGTGTGCCTGAGTCCCTTGAGGTCTAACTGAAACTATCACAACATTGTTAATTGGCTATGCTGTGCTTAGTTGTTCAGCTGTATCCAACTCTTTGCAACCCCATAGACTTTAGCCCACCGAGCTCTGTCCATGGGATTCTCCAGGCAAGAATACTGGAGTGGGTTGCCATGCTCTCCTCCAGGGGAACTTCCCAACCCAGGGATCAAACCCAGGTCTCTTGCATTGTAGGTGGATACTGCACTGACTGAGTCACCAGGGAAGCCCTATATTCTGATATAAAGTAAAAGTATTGCAGGAAGGAGGACCCCTTCCAAGGCCTGAAACCGGGCTCTTGTCTAACACTCAGAAATGAATTGTCCGAGGAGACACATGTGCTGACAAAGCAAGAGATTTTATTAGGAAAGGGCACCCGGGTGGGTTGTCTTTAGCCAATCATTCTGACTCAGAGTCCTTTCTGGTGGTACACGCCTTGTTCAGCCAAGATGGATGCCAGCGAGAAGGATTCTGGGAGGTGGTCAGACATGTGGTGTCTCCTTTTGACCTTTCCTGAACTCTTCCAGTTGGTGGTAGCTTATTAGTTCTGTGTTCCTTACCAAGACTTCTTGTCGTAAAACAATTCATGCAAATGGTTACTATGGTACCTGGCCAGGGTGGGCTGTTTCAATCAGTGTGCTTCCCCTAACAAAAGTTTAAAGAAATAAAAGGAATTTAGAATTAAAAAAAAAAATTGAGTTCAATCATCAAAGACTGATGATTTAATCAATTATACCTATGTAAACCCAGAAGGACAGAGATCAGAGGTTTCAGGTTGGTGAACATATGGAGATTAAGGGAAAATGGCACACCTGGAGAGGACAGGACGCTCTGAACTCTTCCCCCATGCCATGTCCTATGTATCTCTTCATCTGGCTACTCATCTACATCCTTTATCATATCTTCAATAACCTGGTAAATTGTTTTCCTGAGTTTTGTGAGGGGCTCCCCTGATGGCTCAGCAGGGAAAGAATTTGCCTGCAATGCAGGAGACACAGGTTGGATCCCTGACTAGGGAACGTCCCCTGGAGGAGGAAATGGCAATACACTCCAGTATTCTTGCCTGAAATATCCCATGGACAGAGGAGCCTTTTGGGCTAAAGTCCCTGAGGTTGCAAACAGCTGGACATGGCTGAGCGACTAAGCACAGGGGAGTTTTGTGAGCAATTCCAGCAAATAATCAAATCCAAGAGGGAGGAGGTTATAGGAACTTCCAACTTGTAGTCAAGTTAGAAGCTATGGGTAACCTGGGGACCAATCACTTGCAATTGGCATCTGAAGTTGGGAGAAGTTTCCTGGGACTGAAAACATTACTTGGGGGATCTGATGTTATTTCCAGGTAGAGAGTGTTACAATTGAGTTAAATTGTAGGACACCCAGCTGGTGTCCCAGATTTGCTTGGTGTGGGGAAAATACCCCACCCATCTCAGGTCAGAAGTATTGTTAGTTCTGTTTCTCTAGAAAACACTGACAAACACACTGGCTAAATTAGAATTCCTTAATTAACAATGAAAAAGCAAATCATAGCATAATATTGTAACATTCTTATGTTCTGTACCACTCTCTGAGCAATTTCAGATGTCTTTAAGATTTCACCAATGATATTATGAAAAAAATAGCAAAACTAAAAAGATTAATCTGCCTCACCTCTGTACCACAACCCAATGTGGTATTTTGAGATCTAATCTATAAAATCCACCTCAGGAAGATTGTTTTAATATTACAAGTATCAACATAGAATTACCCTACGGTAGTATTCCTATACCTCACACCTTTCAATGGGCAGCACTAAATTGCTTGGTTGTAGCATATAAGTTGGGCCTTCACCAGTGGCTAAGCCAAAAAGAATCCACCAGCAATGCATGAAAAACAGTGCCTGGGTCAGGAAGATCCCCTGGAGGAGGGCATAGCAACCCACTCCAGTATTCTTCCCTAAAAAACCCCATGGACAGAGGAGCCTGGTGGGCTACAGTTCACAGGGGCACAGAGTCGGACATGACTGAGCACACAAGCATAGAAGATAAACTGAGACAGTAAAAAAAATTAAGACTCCAACAGCCTCATGTTTTAAAGAAAAGCTTTGCCAATTGTTTCCAATATGTATAATTCATGTTTACTTTATGAACATCTAAATAGCTGACACTGAGAGAGTCATTTCCTAGGCAGGTTGGTAAGAAGTCCACCCCACTCCAGTACTCTTGCCTGGAAAATCCCATGTAAGGAGGAGCCTGGAAGGCTGCAGTCCATGGGGTTGCGAAGAGTCGGACACAACTGAGTGGCTTCACTTTCACTTTTCACTTTCATGCATTGGAGAAGGAAATGGCAACCCACTCCAGTATTCTTACCTGGAGAATCCCAGGGACGGGGAGCCTGGTGGGCAGCTGTCTATGGGGTCGCACAGAGTTGGACATGACTGAAGCGACTTAGCAGCAGCAGCAGCAGCAGGGGCCCCCAAGGAGAGAGGGGTCTGGAATTCTCAAGGAGGAAGAAAGGACAAACTTTTTTTCCCTTCTCTACATTCCTTAGGATTATATAACAATAATGTATCCTGACTGAGGACAGTCTCTGGATTAAACCTTCTGGCTAATTCTGTTATCTTAAAATGTAAATTATGGGAGTAGGTCTGGTGAAGTCTTTACAACCTCCAGACATTCTTTGGATTCATTGGAGAGCATATAACTTCATTGCTAACAAGGGGGTATATAACTTCTTTGCTAGCAAGGGGATACTCTTTCTGCCCCCTTCTGTTGCCTATGTCAGAAGCTTTCTCTATCTCCTTTATACTTTAATAAAACTTGACTACACAAAAGCTCTGAGCGATCAAGCCTTGTCTCTGGCCCCGGATTGAATTCTTCTCCTCCCGGGACCAAGAATCCCAGTGTCTTCTCGTGATTCAACAACATTTCAACACTGAAAGTATCTTAATAGACACTTACTTAACTTTCTCATTATTATAAGAAGAAAAAGCAAATTATATGTTTTCTCATTACAAACATAGCTACCATTTTCATACTGAAGTCTGTTCCCTCTTCTGGTTGTTCCCTGAGTTAGGTTACTTAATATGTATGGGTTCCAAAGAAACTTTTCTGCTTTCTCTTGGAACATTGGCCCCTGTGCTACCTTTGGGATGTTTCATTATTTTGTTTTCCATTCCTGAGGCAAGAAGTGATGTTTATTCTTTCAGGTCTGAGTTAGATTCTGACCGTGTAAGCGCTCTAATCCAATATCAAGGCGTAAAATCTTCCAGCAGTTACTTTGAAAACAAAACCTGCTTTTTCATTAAAATCCATTATCATCACAGCTAAACAAAAATGATTCAGGCTGACTCTGATATGCTTACCTCAAAACTTGATTGTTTCAGTTAATATGTTGTCTAAAACTTAAATGTATGAACAATACAGTTTTCAGGAAAACATTTGTGAAATGTATATGCTGCTTATGTAGTTTATATAAACAACCAAGAAGAATAAGGTAATTTTGTTCCAAATGTCAAAGGACTGTCCAAAAGTTTCTTATCTTTAAATATTGCTGTTTTCTTACTTACCCATTTACTAAAATTTATGGGTATGAACAATAGAATTTTCTGGAGAACTTCATGATTCTGCAAAAGCTGAATGAAAGTTAGGCAACAAACTGTACACAGGGAGTTTGCTCCAAAAACAAAACACTATACCAGTTACAATATTATTGAATAAGATTAAGTTAAGAAAGAAAAGATAAAAGAGGCATAAGAACTTGGGTCTGCCCTCCTTTCACCAAATATGAAGATTAAGTGTTAGAAGTAGAATATTTTGAGCAAGTTGATAGGTGGAAATATATGATAGTGTATTAAAGATATCATATAATTCTAAGGATTTTTCCTCACTCCATATAAACATAACCACAAAAGTTAGATACAATGATTACTCCCATTTTCTGGATGATGCAACTGAAGTGTTAGTTATTCAAGGACTTTTAGCTGGTGAGCGTCAAGGCCAGGATTTGACCTAGTCCTTCTGTCCTCAGAGTCTCATTCTAGATAGGGCTTGCGTGCATGATTGCTAAGTGGCTTCAGTCAGTCCGACGCTTTATGACCCTATGGACTCTAGCCTGCCAGGCTCCTCTGTCCATGGGATTCTCCAGGCAAGAATACTGGAATGGGTTGCCATGTCCTCCTCCAGGGGATCTTCCTGACCCAGGGATTGAACCCGTGTCTCTTATGTCTCCTGCATTGGCAGACAGGTTCTTTACCACTAGCACCATCCACGAAGCCCAGATAGAGTTTATATAATTCAATAATGTACAAAGAAAGGAAAAGGTGAAAAAAAGTTTTCTTTTATTTAAATTTGGATGCTAATAAGTTTATTTTCATAAAACAAGTGAGACAAAAATTAAGTAACTTCCAAGTCTTAAATATTACCAATTAGACTACAAAAACTTAACAACAACCCCTGGGCAATGACTCAGCAAATTGAATATGCTGGGGAGCCATCTGCTTAGCAACTGGAATAACTTTCACTGTTAAGGGATCTTTGTGGTTCAAGGCAGATACAACCAGGTGGGGACAGCAACAAGGTGAGCATTACCTTTAAGTAAAATGGAAAACTTCTTAAAAGAGATGTCTGGGTGGTTAATGGCAGGAGTCTTGCAGAACCAGAGCCTTCTCTGAAATTCTCATGTATTATTAACCTTCCTCAGCTGCCAGGCCTCTCCACTGTCCCCTGTAGTTTTATGGATATTCTTGAGCCTTCTCTTTTCATGTTAATTCATATCCAGAATCTATCAGATCAGATCAGTTGCTCAGTCGTATCCGACTCTTTGGTCCAGAATCTATACCAGTCTTTATTTCATAATGAAATGATGTTCTCTGGTTACTACAATAAATAAACTTCCTTGGCTAGAGTGGAAAATAAGAATTTCATGTTAAATAATAGAATACAGAATTCCATGCTAAAGTAAACAGAATAAAATTCTGTCCATTGGAAAAGAATTCCATAGGGAATAAATATGAATTGTAAGCTTAGTCACTCAGTCGGGCCCAAGTCTTTGTGAACCTTTGGACTACAGTCCACCAGTCTCCTCTGTCCATGGGATTTTTCAGGCAAGAATACTGAAGTGGGTTGCCTTTTCCTCCTCCAGGAGATATTCCCAACCCAGGGATTGAACCCAAGTCTCCTGTGTCTCCTAGATTGCAGGCAGATTCTTTGCTCACTGAGCCATCCAGAAAGCCCTTAAACATGCATTAGCCTGAGTTATATTCTTCAAATCTTAATTATTTTATCACACACTGCTTGCTTAACTATGCTGAAAATACTCTTTGTATCTCAACCTTGTGTTAAGACTTACAAAAAAATAAAGAAATAAAACAAAAATGCCATGGCAGCACGAGTCATTTCTTACAATTTTAAAAAAGTCTTTTATCTAAAAAAGACTGAACCACAAACTCAATTTCTTAAGATGAGAAACACCTTCATTTGAAATAATGAAATGAGGTGACAATGATGAAAAAATATGACACAGAATATTCAAAGTGGAAACAATGCTTTGGATTTTTGGTTTTTTGGACTTTTTTTTTTAGTTTGAATGTTTAATAACTGCCTAGATACTCACTAGAAGTAATCCATCTGAGAGCCTGATTCTTCTATGATTTCAGCATAGAATACAAAGTCTGAAGCACAAAAGTTGCTTAGTAAATATTTACTAAACTAAATGAATGACAAATGTTTTTCCCTCAAATATAGGGCATCACTCAAATTCACTAGCAAAGCATGTAAGTTTTACCCAAGTGGAAAGTGAGATCATAATATCATAGAATTTTAGAAATGCATGGGAGCACATGAGGTTTCTTTCTTGGTGCCCAAGGAAATTTTAGGTTATAAGGGAGAAAAGTACACATTGAGAGTATCTGAATCCTATCCTCAAGTTCCCCCCTCCCCTAGTCATGTGCATTTTTCTGATATTTGACAATTCAAAGTTTCTTTTCCCTTCATATTGGAATGACCATCCAGTCTGTTTACCAGATGCTTCTTATACCAACTCGTGTCAGATCTCAGCACAGAAGTATCAGTAGTTGGATAGGGCTCCTTTCTGTTCTTCCTTTGCACATAAATTAAAAATTCATTGTGTCTGAATTGTAAGAAAATTATAGTTCAATTGTAAAGAATAATGCCAACTTCAGAAAAAATGTTTAAATCAGAAATTAAGTAGAAACTAATATTCTAGAGCTTTAAAAATAGAGAATTATAAATCAAAGATATTTTTGTTATCTTTAAATGTAATGGTTTAATTGGAGGATGTTAAGAGGATGGTCAAGGACCCACAGCAAATATATCAACCCTTCTGACTGTCATTGTATCAATAGTTTCACTCCTACAGGATTTGCATAGCTTTAAATGCAACCATACTTGAGACAGGTCATATCTGCAATCATCTTATCATTTAAAACCTTATCAGAATTACTAATCACTTGACAAGTCTGAGAATCAAAGCAGCTACCCCAGATGTAAAGGAAATACAGTATCAAAAATAGTTTAAGGACTCAAAGATAAAATCTATATATATAAACTGGATTTGAGCTCTTTCTCTTCCATGAAGGTTTTGTACAATTTTATGGAACTTCTATATATTGCAGTTACATGATTGCTTTATACTTTCTTTTAGCGTGTGTCTTCCACGTGGTCAGGAAAAACTTCTGTTTCCT
Source organism: Bubalus kerabau (assembly GCF_029407905.1). Lineage (NCBI taxonomy): Eukaryota > Metazoa > Chordata > Mammalia > Artiodactyla > Bovidae > Bubalus > Bubalus kerabau. Next base: position 28,526,918 of record NC_073632.1, on the reverse strand, counting down.
CGGTTCCCATTCAGAGCTTTGCATGAAGCTTATTTTATGTTTGTATATTAAATTTTGCCTTGAGCCATCTTTACATTTGCTAACTACACTCCTTGGCCATATTAGAATAAATAAGAAGCAAGCATTAGTCCATAGATGGGGGCTAATTAGTTGCAGAAGCACTAATATTCTAAAATAAGCTGTAATGTAGAGCAGCATCCATTTTGTTGGTTTTCTGTCTCTAGATAAAATTAAAAAGAAAAAAAGACGATTAAATCTGGTATTTTTCTCAGGCTGCATTGTTGACCTATGAAGCTCCATTCTTCCACCAGCAAGCTTTGCAAACCACTAGTTTCTGTTTTTATTTAATATGTCCAAATCTGATTTAACAGAACTTAGAGCCATTCCAGCACATCAGGCACAAAAAGTCCCTTTGATCTTTTTGCCACTTTTAAGAAACATCTGCATCTTCGTAAAGACCTTGTAGGAAGAGCCAAAAGTTGGAGAACAGATAGTCTCATGCAAGAAGATAGAATTGTTAGAGAAACCAACTCTTCTTGTTAGAGTCCCAGAGACCTGAACAGAAGGCTGGCAGGAACTAGGGCTATAAACACCGAGTTGTTTCCAAGAACTGGAACTGAGAAGTGACCGATTCCATCATTCCATTTTATAAGACAGTCTGATATCATTCTCAAAGGACAGAATGGTAAGATTGGTTTTAAGATTATCCAAACATTTGCTTCCCAATAAGGAAATGACAACCAAAAAAAGTTCCTATTTGGACTTTGCCCTTTTCTAGCCTTTTAAAATAAATTTTCAACTTTTCTTTGTCAAAAGCTCTCTGTTGTGTTTTATTCCATCTGGGTTTCATTTCCAAGAGAAACGACTAGCCTGCGTAAATATCCATATATCTCAGTGTGTGGGGGTAAACATGGTCAACTGCTGGATCTGTCTCCCCTACAAGGTTCTAACTCCACTACGTGCTTAGAAAACCTCTGCATATTCCCTAGCTCCCTTCACGTGTTTGAACTGAACTGAACTTTTTTGCATTCCAGATAAACGCTGGAGTGTGCCATGTAAAATACTGTTCAAACACTTCTTTTGAGCAGAGTGTTGCAAATGACAAGCTGAAGAATCCGAGACTAGCTCAGATGTGCTGGTTAAGAGAGAGCTCTGAGGGAAGCTCCAAGACCTGGGAAGAGTTAGCCTCTATCTCCCATCCTGCCGCTGGTCTGTTTCCTTTCCCACGCAGGTGGAAACAGAGCACTGAATGAAAGAAAAAGCAAAGTGGCAGATGATAGACAGCAGAAGTTTTCCATCATAGCCTCATCCAGGTTTCTAGCACATGTTGTAGATTGAGTGTTCTATGAAGCCCAAGAGGCATGAACTGAACAGGACCTTGGGCCAAAACTCCTCATGGTTTATTGAAAACATTTCCAGGTCTTGGAAATGTATCCTAAGAGGAATTCCTATCATTTCTGGAAAAGCCAGGCAAACTAATAAGTTCTGAGAACCCAGTGGCCTTCCCTCTCCCCTTTTAGCAAGAAAGACAAAGTAGTCAGTCCAGACAGTACCTATTTGAGAATAAGTCGCTTTCAGAATTTAAATGAGAAGATACAAAATCTTATAAAATATCCTAGAGTAGTCTGGATTTTCATTTATATAGATAAACATATATATATATTTACATAGTTAATGCAGCACAGACTGAGAAGAAAAAAAAAAAAAAAAAGTGCACGTAGTTTTATGCTCCCCTCTCAAGGAAGGCTACTAAATAGTCACTGAGATGTCTCCAGATTCTAAATTACACTGTTATTTCATTTTATGTTTATCAAATTTATTGAACTATATTTTAGGAATGATCAACTGCATACTTTTAAAGTATACCATGAAATGAGTTTTGACAGATACACACACCCATGAAACCACCAACACACTCAAAAAGCAGAATATTTCCATGAACTTCAAACAATTTCTAGTGACCCTTTGTAGTCAATCCCTTTCTCTACCTTCAACCCAGCCAACCCCTGTTTTGTTTTCTGTCAATTTGTACTTATGGAAATGTAATTATGTAGTATGTACTCTGATGTCTGGCTTTATTCACTCAGTATAATGATTTTTGAGATTTATCCATGTGATTGCATGCACTAGTAAATTCTTATTGTTTTATTCTTCTAATCACATACTTGCTGATGGAGAATTAGGTTATTTTTAGTTTGGTGCTATTTTGAATAAAACTGCTATGGACATGCACATGCAAGTCTCTCTATGTTTCTTCTGTGTAAGTACATAAGAGTGAAATAGATGGGTGATATGCTAGTTGTATATTTAAAATTTTAAGAAAATGCAAAACAGTTTTCCAAGGTGGCTATCCAATTCTATATTTTCCTTATGAATAATTCTCTATTCCACATTCTCATCAACACTTAGTATGATTAGTCTTTTTAATTTCATCCATTCTAATGTGTGTGTAGCTCTCATTTCTGTCTGTATTTTTCTGATGACTAAGTTAAGCATCTTCTCATGTGCTTATGACCATTACTTTATCTTCTTTTGTGAGGTGTCAATGAGGTCATTTTTATCATGTTTATAAAGTTGTTTCTGTTTTTATTGTTAAATTATAAAAGTCATTTATGAATTTTGGTTATGAGTCTTTTGGCAGATACACATACTGCAAATATTTTCCCCAATCTTTGGCATGTTTTATGTTTTCTTAACAATGTATTTTGAACAGAAAAACAAGATTTAATAGTAAAGCTAAATTAAATGTATTCTTTCTTGTTTATGCTCTTTGCACCCCCAAATTGCAAGGATTTTTTTCCTTTTTTTCTTATAATAGAAAAGTTTTCCAAGTATTATTGAGAATTCCCAAAGACCTTTCACAGAACTTCCCTCAATTTTAGCATCTTGTGTATTCATATTACAGTTATCAAGACTAAGATGTTAAGACTGGTAAAATACTATTGACTAAACTGGAGCCTTATTTATATTTCATCAATTTTTATAATGTCAATTTTATTTTTTTAAATTGAAGAAGAGTTATTTTATAATAGTATATTAGTATTAGTTATACAATATAGTGATTCTTTTCCTTTTTTTTTTGTAATTCAAACTAGGGATTGAACTCATGGCCCCTGCATTGGAAGCACAGAGTCTTAATCATTGGAGGCCAGGGAAATCCCTCAAAAACTTTATATACTCCACTTAAAGTGATTATAAAATATTAGCTATGTTCCCTGTGCTGTATAATACATCTTGTAGCTTATTTGTTTTACACATGTTAATAGTAGATCGTCTCTTCCAATTCCCTACCCCTATCTTGCCCCTCCCCCCTTCACTTTCCAAGAGTCACTAAGTAATATTGTGGGTGGGTAAGTCTGTGTACATGTGTATGTAAATGTGTTTCCTCTAGAGTTTATAGGTGTTACCTGATTAAAGGTCAATCTATTATGGCTTTTTCTACAACATTAAAGGCAGAAATACCCCCAAACTCTATCATTTAATATAGCAATAAACATGTGTGTTCTTTTGCCTAACTATACTATTTCAAATGCTACTTATTACTTGCCTTTATTCATTTTCCTACAATGCTAATATTTAATTTAAACCATGTATTGTTTTATTCACTGATATGTAGAGTGTTCACAACCAAGATATTCACAATGGTGTGATCACTCACCTAGAGCCAGACATCCTGGAATGTGAAGTCAAGTGGGCCTTAGAAAGCATCACTATGAACAAAGCTAGTGGAGGTGATGGAATTCCAGTTGAGCTATTTCAAATCCTGGAAGATGATGCTGTGAAAGTGCTGCACTCAATATGCCAGCCAATTTGGAAAACTCAGCAGTGGCCACAGGACTGGAAAAGGTCAGTTTTCAGTCCAATCCCAAAGAAAGGCAATGCCAAAGAATGCTCAAACTACCACACAATTGCACACATCTCACATGCTAGTAAAGTAATGCTCAAAATTCTCCAAGCCAGGCTTCAGCAATACGTTAACCATGAACTTCCAGATGTTCAAGCTGGTTTTAGAAAAGGCAGAAGAACCAGAGATCAAATTGCCAACATCCGCTGGATCATCAAACAAGCAAAAGAGTTCCAGAAAAACATCTATTTCTGCTTTATTGACTATGCCAAAGCCATTGACCGTGTTGATCACAAGAAACTGTGGAAAATTCTGAAAGAGATGAGAATACCAGACCACCTGACTGCCTCTTGAGAAACCTATATGCAGGTCAGGAAGCAACAGTTAGAACTATACATGAAACAACAGACTGGTTCCAAATAGGAAAAGGAGTACATCAAGGCTGTATATTGTCTTATTTAACTTATATGCAGAGTACATCATGAGAAATGCTGGGCTGGAAGAAACACAAGCTGGAATCAAGATTGCCGGGAGAAATATCAATAACCTCAGATATGCAGATGCCACCACCCTTATGGCAGAAAGTGAAGAGGAACTCAAAAGCCTCTTGATGAAAGTGAAAGAGGAGAGTGAAAAAGTTGGCTTAAAGCTCAACATTCAGAAAACGAAGATCATGGCATCTGGTCCCATCACTTCATGGGAAATAGATGGGGAAACAGTGGAAACAGTGTCAGACTTTATTTTTCTGGGCTCCAAAATCACTGAAGATGGTGATTTCAGCCATGAAATTAAAAGATGCTTACTCCTTGGAAGGAAAATTATGACCAACCTAGATAGCATATTTACAAGCAGAGACATTACTTTGCCAACAAATGTCGTCTAGTCAAGGCTGTTTTTCCAGTGGTCATGTATGGATGTGAGAGTTGGACTGTGAAGAAAGCTGAGCACTGAAGAATTGATGCTTTTGAACTGTGGTGTTGGAGAAGACTCTTGAGAGTCCCTTGGACTGCAAGGAGATCCAACCAGTCCATTCTAAAGGAGATCGGTCCTGAGTGTTCTTTGAAAGGAATGATGCTAAAGCTGAAAATCCAGTACTTTGGCCACCTCTTGCAAAGAGTTGACTCATTGGAAAAGACTCTGATGCTGGGAGGGATTGGAGGCAGGAGGAGAAGGGGATGACAGAGGACGAGATGGCTGGATGGCATCACTGACTCGATGGAAATGAGTTGGGTGAACTCCAGGAGTTGGTGATGGACAGGGAGGCCTGGAGTGCTGCAGTTCATGGGGTCGCAAAGAGCTGGACACGACTGAGCAACTGAACTGAACTGAGAGTGTGCACTCTACATATGGCCCTCATGGCTCAGTGGTAAAGAATCCCCCTGCAATGCAGGAGACTTGCAGGAGATATGGGTTCAATCCCTGGGTCAGGAAGATCCCCTGGAGAAGGGCATGACAACCCACTCCAATATTCTTGCCTGGGAAATCCCACGGACAGAGAAGCCTGTTAGGCTATAGTCCATAGGGTCAAAAAGAGCTGGACGTGATAGAGCAAATAAACAACAAAGAGTACTCACAGCTTAGCAAGAATTTTCACTTATACCATTTTTGCTGTTTTCAAATAACCCATGAAAAAGAGTAAATATTTTTAATGTTAGAGAAAATAAAATTGGGATTTCAAAGAATAGAAGATAACAAAAGATCACACTTAAAAAGGATTCATGTGTGTGTGGAGAGAGAGAAAAATTGTCCATCTTTAGAGCAGAAACAATCTAAAGAAACCTTAAAGATAACTGTATCCAAGGATTTTCTATGAAAGACTGAATAGATGTTTGGTGACTTTCAAAGTGTGCAAAACTAGTTAATGATGGAGCCAGAATTTCTTCTTGGTCTCAAGAATCAAACTAGTAGGAAAGTTGGCATAAAAAAGCCAAGGTTTGTTCTGTAGAAGGAAGGACTTCTAGCAAAAGTTTCACACTAAAATGACAAGCTAAAGAACTGTACATTCTCTATTAATTTACAGGCATTTAGGCAGAGACTGAACTTGTCAGGGAAGCTGTAGGATATATGGAAGTATTTATGGGTAATTGAACTAGACAACCATTAATGTTCCTTCCAGACCAGAGCATTCATGACTTGACAATTCAGTGGCCATTATTACTGCATCCAAAAGGGACATTCTTTCAGTCTGACTTTATCACCTTGACACATTAAGGTGTATGTCTTGAAGAAATAATTTTTAAATTGTGAGGTTAATGTTCTTAGTACGTGGTGCTTGCTGAGTCTATTGAAGCTAAGAAAATATTTTAGAATTCCTGTCCATAGCAGACATAACTTTCACAAGATGAAATCATTTTCATAAAGTTGTCATTTATTCTTCTTTGCAAAAAAAAAACCCCTAAAGTTATGCTTAATTATAATTAAAATCAATTGTTATATTAAACAATCTGAACGATTTTCTCCTTATAAATCAAACACATAGACATACACATGTATAAAGAAAGAGAGAAATATGGATTAAAATTTCTCCTTGGAAAAATAGTTCTTTGAATTTATTAATGTAAATGTGATTTGAAATTAAAATTTTCAGCCAAAGAGAAAATGTGAAAACTGTAACTTTGTTGTAATAGTCTATAATTCAGCTTAATGGATTCTTGAGCCACCATCCCCTTTTCCAGTAGGACTGATGTTCTCAAAAGTGTGGTTAAGAGACCCCTAGAAGTTCCCCAGACCATTTCAAGGGTTCTGCCAAGTCAAATAAACTTCCATGATAAAAAGGAGACCTTGTTGCTTTTTTACTTTCACTTATGTGTAAGTGTACAGTACATTTTCCCTAAAACTATATGTTATGCAGGACGTGTTATTTTAATGCAAATGGAATACATGCTTGTGTGAAATATTCCTATGTTTTCTGAAACCTAGTAATAGCATATAAATATATGTATTTTCATACATGCACTTAATTTTTCATTAGTACTTACATTATTTCATTATTTCATTAGTACTTACATTATTTTAGTATTTATTACATTATTTTATTACATTATTTATTTTTCATTAGTACTTACATTATTTTATTATTTTATTTTATCACTCATTCACCAATTATACTTTTATTCTTTGTTAGCTCATTATCATCCAATGAGTCTTACTTTGAAATTCTAAAATTCTCCTTATACCTATATGGAAACAAAAAAAGAAGTAGAAATTCTCTGACTTTGATAACTTTAACTTTTTAAAAAATGTTTTAACTTTTTAGTTATTATCTAAAGGCAAATAGCTCCTATTTTACAGTGTAATAGTTTATTTTGAAATAGAGGAAATTCATGTTATAGTTGGGCCTTCCCTGTGGCTCAGCAGTAAAGAATCCACCTCCAATACAAGAGAAGTGGGTTGGATCCCTGGGTTGGAAAGATCCCCTTGAGAAGATCTCTAGTATTCTCACCTGGGAAATCCCATGGACAGAGGAGTCTGGTGGGCTGCAGTCCATGGAGTCACAAAATATTAGGACAAGACTAAGTGACTTAACAATGACAAAATGTTATATTTGAGGAACAATTATTGGATTAAAAAAGAAGACTCATTTTCTCAACCATCTACACCTAAAAATGCTGAGAAAAATAAAACTCATGTTAGATAGTTATTTGACTAATGGAAGGGAAGAATTTTCTCTAAAGGAAAATTACTCAACATTTTTAATATTCAGTGCCACTGTGCTTGGTGCCAAAAATTCACATAAAACAAGCTCTTTCCACTTGCTTATTTAATATCCTTAACAGATAAATATAAGCAAATGAGCGAGTCCAGCCATATTCATCCACTTGTAAGGGAAAAGGACAGTTCTGCAGATGAGATATTATCTCACCTCCATGTTTGCAAGGAAAATTTTAATTTGACAATATCTTCTAACACCAAAATTAGCACTGGTGTCAGTGACTGCTTATTCTTCATCAGTAAGCATTGAGCAATGTCAGAGGTCCAAAACTCTATTAAACCTCACTTTTGTGTGCTCTTCTGTAGCCAATGGAACATGATGACATTCCCCGTAAGATGTTTCAGGGACTTCTGCAAGTCTAGTTTAAAATATCTGTAAGAAATAGTTATCAAGACAGTATGGTACTGGCACAAAGACAGAAATATAGATCAATGGAACAAAATAGAAAGCCCAGAGATAAATCCACGCACATATGGACACCTTATCTTTGACAAAGGAGGCAAGAATATACAATGGATTAAAGACAATCTCTTTAACAAGTGGTGCTGGGAAATCTGGTCAACCACTTGTAGAAGAATGAAACTAGAACACTTTCTAACACCATACACAAAAATAAACTCAAAATGGATTAAAGATCTAAACGTAAGACCAGAAACTATAAAACTCCTAGAGGAGAACATAGGCAAAACACTCTCTGACATACATCACAGCAGGATCCTCTATGACCCACCTCCCAGAATATTGGAAATAAAAGCAAAAATAAACAAATGGGACCTAATTAACCTTAAAAGCTTCTGCACATCAAAGGAAACTATTAGCAAGGTGAAAAGACAGCCTTCAGAATGGGAGAAGATAATAGCAAATGAAGCAACTGACAAACAACTAATCTCGAGAATATACAAGCAACTCCTACAGCTCAACTCCAGAAAAATAAATGACCCAATCAAAAAATGGGCCAAAGAACTAAATAGACATTTCTCCAAAGAAGACATACAGATGGCTAACAAACACATGAAAAGATGCTCAACATCACTCATTATCAGAGAAATGCAAATCAAAACCACTATGAGGTACCATTTCACACCAGTCAGAATGGCTGCGATCCAAAAGTCTACAAGTAATAAATGCTGGAGAGGGTGTGGAGAAATGGGAACCCTCGTACACTGTTGGTGGGAATGCAAACTAGTACAGCCACTTTGGAGAACAGTGTGGAGATTCCTTAAAAAACTGGAAATAGAACTGCCTTATGATCTAGCAATCCCACTGCTGGGCATACACACTGAGGAAACCAGAAGGGAAAGAGACACGTGTACCCCAATGTTCATCGCAGCACTGTTTATAATAGCCAGGACATGGAAGCAACCTAGACGTCCATCAGCAGATGAATGGATAAGAAAGCAGTGGTACATATACACAATGGAGTATTACTCAGCCATTAAAAAGAATACATTTGAATCAGTTCTAATGAGGTGGATGATATTGGAGCCTATTATACAGAGTGAAGTAAGCCAGAAAGAAAAACACCAATACAGTATACTAACGCATATATATGGAATTTAGAAAGATGGTAACAATAACCTTGTGTACGAGACAGCAAAAGAGACACTGATGTATAGAACAGTCTTATGGACTCTGTGAGAGAGGGAGAGGGTGGGAAGATTTGGGAGAATGGCATTGAAACATGTAAAATATCATGTATGAAACGAGTTGCCAGTCCAGGTTCGATGCACGATACCGGATGCTTGGGGCTGGTGCACTGGGACGACCCAGAGGGATGGAATGGGGAGGGAGGAGGGAGGAGGGTTCAGGATGGGGAACACATGTATACCTGTGGCAGATTCATTTTGATATTTGGCAAAACTAATACAATTATGTAAAGTTTAAAAAAAAATAAAATAAAATGAAAAAAAAAAGAAAAAAAAAACGGTGAAAAAAAAAAAAAAAAGAAATAGTTTTCATCACTTTTAGGGCCTCATGGAAGTACGGTGTTGACTTTTGCAGCGATAGTACAAAAGCAACAATGAGTAAAACTGCTAGTGCCCCAGCATAAATCAAAGTAGTGGTACCCAACTGTACTACTGGCCATTGTGTTCTTCACTGATAGGCTCTTCCAAGTAAAATAAAATAATAATAATGATGCCACTATTAATTAGGAATGTATAGTTTCTTGGCTTTCCCTGAGCACTTAGGATAATGAAATCTGGGGCTTGCTTTCTCCCTTGGAATACTTAGTGGAGGTTTGAGGGTTTTCTCTCTGGAGTTTTTGGTTTAATATGGTAAGTCTTTTTTAAATACATATTTATTTATTTGGCTGCACCTGGTCTTGGTTGTGGCACATGGAATCCTTAGGTGCAGCACGTGGAATCTTTTGGGCTTTCCTGGTGGCTCAGTGGTAAAGAATCCGCCTGCCAATGCAGGAGACACAGGAGACCTGAGTTTGACCCCTGGGTAAGAAAAGTCTCCTGGAGAAGGAAAAGGAAACCCACTCCAGTATTCTTGCCTGGGAAATCTCATGGACAGAAGAGTCTGGTGGGCTACAGTCCATGGCGTCGCAACGAGTCAGACGTGACTTGGCGATCCACAACAACAAACATGAGTCGTGGCCTGAGGGATCTATTTCCCTAACCAGGGATCAAACCTGGGCCCCCTGTATTGGAGCTCAGTGTCTTAGTCATTAGACCACCAGAGAAGTCCTGGAAGTGGTTTTAATTTGGGAAGGAGAAGGATTTAGAAATGCAAGAGCATGCTGCTGTCTTTTCAGAATTCCTCTTCATAGTTAATTGGTAAAAATATGAATGACTAAATCCATTAATCTTTTTCTGGATGGCTAATTTATTAAAAATTTTTCTCACCGAAATTCTATATTCTTCACAAGTATTGTTCTAGGTTTGCAGACTTCATTTCTGCTTGTATTTGTTTGTTTATTGTTTTATTGATTTTTAAATTTATTTCCTTTCAAAAATATTTTATTTATTGTGTATCTCTCCCACTATTTGGTCCATAAGAATGGTGTTGATGTTTATGTTCTATTTGTTACTCCACTGCCACCTGGGAAGCCCGCCTTCTTAAATATGGCTCTATCTAATGGGTTAAACTCATGTAAATCCATATTTATAGGATACATGAATAACCCAGAGACATTAACAATTGAAAATGATGAACCTGTTTGCAGGGCAGCAGGGCAGACACAGTGGGGGAAGGAGTGGGTGGGATGACTTGAGAGCCTAGCATGGAAACGTATTACCATATGTAAAATAGATAACTCATGAGAATTTGCTGTGTAAAACAGGGAGCTCAACCCAGTGTTCTGTGACAACCTAGAGGTGGAATGGGATGGGAGATGGGAAAGGGTTTCAGGAGTGAAGGAACATATGTATACTTGTGGTTTTAATCAAATTCTTAAGGAAAAAAAAATGAAAATGTCACTATAGTTGTTATTCACTGACATTTTCTTGTGTCCAATGCCTGGTTCTCTTCTGCTAGGGATAGTAAAACAAGATTCAGACTTACCCTGATTAGTCCTAAACAACTGTGAGTCAGCTTTGATCTGATTAAAAGCTCTTTTCCTTTTAAAGACTGAAATGTCTCTTCCTAGTTCACGGTTAACTGTACTTGTCTTTATATGCCTGTCTTTCTCACTCCAACACATCCGCAGAAACATCAGATAATAGTTAATCTACTCCTTATTGTGTCTGGCTATCCACCTTACTCACCTTCTGGCTGTCTTCATGATTCCTAGTTCTTAACAGACTCTCCTGATGGGTGTGAAGACTGGTTTAGAATCACGTTGTTGATAAAAATAGTTCCTCTTCTTGTGTCAACAAACTGTTTCTGCCTTGTTTATATACACCCCTTGATCCACAGTTTGGAGACTACAAATATATTATCATACACCTGTGCTTACACATTCATACAAATACTAAATGGTAGGGGTTTCCCTGGTGGCTCAGATAGTAAAGAATCTGCTTGCAATGCGGGAGACCTGGGTTCAATCCCTGGGTTGGGAAGATCCCCTGGAGAAGGGAATATCTACCATTCCCAGTATTCTGACCTGGAGAATTCTATGGACTGTAGAGTCCATGGGATCACAAAGAGTCAGCCACAGCTGAGTGACTTTCCTTTTCACACCTTTCTCTGATCGCTCAGCAGGTAAAGAACCTGCCTGCAATACAGGAGCCACAGGAGAAGCGGCTTTGATTCTTGGGTCAGGAGCATCCCCTGGAGGAGGAAATGCAATCCACTCCAGCATTCCTGCCTGGAAAATCCCATGGAAAGAGGAGCCTGGCTGGCTATAGTCCAAAGTGTTGCAAACAGCTGGACATGACTGAAGGATAGAATCAGTCATACTAAATGGTAGGGATGACAATCACCAAGATCAAACTTGAACACTCAGGGCAATTGTTTGTTTGTTTGTTTGTTTTTTTCCCTGTGTAGTGATGCCACTTTAGGTCACACTGGATAGGGATAGTTCCACTGGTGAGGCTCTTTAAGAACACAGGTGATTTTGCCCTTCCACATTCACAACACAACACATCATGTTGCATAAATATGGCTACACTGCCTAATGTATTAATAGTTTCCTGTGTAGTTGTTTACTTTTTATTACTCTCATCATCACCACCACCATCATCACTATTTACAGCTATACCTATTTGCTATTTCTCTGCATTATAAACACAGCATGAATTTCATTGTCTCATTAAATGGAATGATCTAAAATATTGAGTGTACCTACACTTACCAAATCCAATATTATTTTCCAAGCCACCAAATTCGTTTCCATTTTTAAAAAAGGGAATTCTGATGTTCAGAACAGAAAAGTAATTTTTTCTTAATGGCCCACTGTGTGTCAGTGATGGAGCTGGTAATAAAGCCCTAGTTGTCTGAATCTCCAACTCAGTGCTCAATTGAAATTGTATTCTCCACTCAATGAAAGCTAAATGAGGAAAGAAAAGTTGCACACTGATTCCACAGGATATGTTATGTCAGACTAATGTCATCCATTTCAGTCCTTGCAACCCAAGCATTCTTCAAGTACCATTTACTAAATGACCTGTGAGGTCATTTATGCAACAATACAATGTTTGAAGTTTCTAAGTTACCCATATTTTGAAATATTAACAATATATTTTGTGAGCTTACTCTCCCTCCATAAAATTAATGGATCACTTACCTACTAGTTTTCTAATATGGTTATGAAGACTTATTCATTCAAACTAATAATAAGTACTATATTAAATAGCGAAGAAGGTGTTTTAAAAAGCTCCCTGGTATTTACCAAATAATACCATTATAATTTAACATATACTATCTCGTTGGAGGGCTTTCCTAGTGGCTCTGTGATAAAGAATACACCTGCAATGCAGGCGACCCCAGGAGAGGTGGGTTGGCTCCCTGGGGCAGGAAGATCCCCTGGAGGAGGGCATGCAACCCACACCAGTATTCTTGCCTGGAGAATTCCATGAACAGAGGAGCCTGGTGGGCTAAGTCCGTAAAATCTCAAGGAGTCAGACACAACATGCACACATTTCACTGACACACCTTAAAAAACAGTGATATCAGTGTTTATCATTATTATTTTACTATTCATTAAAGGTAAAGCTTTGAGCAGTCAAGTAATTAATTAACAGAACCAAGTTCCAAATTCCACTCTGCAGAGCAACAGCTCCTGTATTGAAAATAAGGCATTATTCTAAAAACCCTCAATTTCAAACCTAATAATAAATATGAAATTGAATTTAAGAAAAAGAAACTATCATCACCATCAATATCTTCCGTGTGATCCAGAATACTTGGCTAGAGACACAATAAAGCACGTGTAATTTGTCGTTCACATGCTAAACAGGTATGATACTTTTCATCAAAATAAAAAGAAACATTTATTATTTAAGAGAATTACAACCACTTTGAAAGAGTTTAATAAATGCTTTCTAAATTTAATAGACATAATATGAATCATCATTTAAAATAAATGTTAAACAGTGCAGAGAATTACCTCAGTTTTATTACTTTTGTTTGGTTAAATATTCATGAAGACAGTCACTCTCTATAGAAACTATTATAAAAAAATATTGAAAATAACACAACTATTGAAATATTTAAAAGTAACTCAAAAAACTTTTATGCTCAGGGATCAGAAATCATAAGAATAGAGAGGAAACATGTTAAATAAAACTCAAAACCAGATAGTCATAGTGTTTATGGGCATTCCACACAGGACTTGGTCTTTCATTCTTTATTGTAAAAGATTTTTTATAACAGCATAGAAGATGTATAGGTATTATGCACATATATGTATATATGCACATATATCAATATTTATATGAAATGAATAACTAAAATATTAAATGATTAAATTGAGATTCAAGAGTACTCTAACAGATGATGAGTTCAAATAATATAATAGAAGAAGAAGAAGAAGAAAAATAAAGTCCTAATTTGGGAGCAAAAGAAACCAATCATGTAAGGAAGACATGAGATAGACCTGGCTTGAAAACCTTTTAAGTAAAGCGATTCAGATTCATCTGACCATAGTTCTATAAAAATCAAAAAAGTGACATGTGGTTAAAAATGTTCTATTTGTATGCATTTTCAGACTTTTATTTTAGAATTATTTATAACAAAAAATGAAGGCAACATAAATATAGAAATTTAGGGAAATACATTATTATACATCAAGAGAAAATGGGTGTACAGCACAGCACAGAAAATTTGTTTTTCATCTTTTAAAAATTTATTTATTTTTTAATTGAAGGATAAGTGCTTCACAGAATTGTGTTGGTTTCTGCCAAACATCAACATGAATCAGCCATAGGTATACATATGTCCCCTCCCTCTTGAACCTCCCTCCTCCCTCCCTCCCTCTAGGTTGTTACAGAGGCCTGGTTCGAGTTCCCTGAGTCAGAGAAAAAGAATTTTTAATCACAATAAAATGTTCTATAAACAGAAGGATATATGTTTGATATTCAGCTATATTTTAGTTAATGTATAAATTTATATAGAAATCATACTAGAAGGAAAAAATGCCAAACATTTAGAAGAGGTTTCCCCACAGTATCTGAGACTGAGTATATTTTCTTTAATTTCATTTTAATTTTTTTTAACTTTCATAATATACTTAAAAATACCATCCCTTTTAGAATCAAAATATTGTTTTAAATAAACTAACCAATGCTTTGAACTGATTTTGCCTTATTAATATTTAATAGCACCTATAAATTATTGTGGGGAGATAAACTAGATTTAAAAATCTCTGCAGAAAAAAAAATCTTTATGCAAATAATGTGTTATGAGGTAAGTTAAAAACAACTATCTCCATTATTGTTTCATAGACTGTCTGTGTACACAATGCTTTTTATACCATTTTCTTTTGTCAATTAACCATTTTCAAATCATTCAGGTCTTTTGCCCAAATAACATCTGGACAATAGTTTGCTAATTCTCCAAACTTCTTTTCTATGGGAGTGATCCATAATTGACCAGG
Source organism: Bubalus kerabau (assembly GCF_029407905.1). NCBI lineage: Eukaryota > Metazoa > Chordata > Mammalia > Artiodactyla > Bovidae > Bubalus > Bubalus kerabau. The sequence goes on along the minus strand of NC_073632.1, from coordinate 28,511,879 downwards.
CAGTTGGAGAATCTTCAGTGGGTTTGCTGAATGAAAGGTGCAAACAGAAGAGGCTATCCTGCTTCTGGGGTGGGTGAGTAGGTCCAGTTGAGGTGATCAAAAAGAACTTTGAGCAGCCTAGGGTAACATCAAAACCCTGAGTGTCACAATTAGGCACTAAATCCCAAAATAACGAAGGAGGAGGTCCAAAGACCAACCTCATTCATATCACAGGTTTGTTTTGGGTCAGCTTTGTGAAGTGTTGATTTAACAATACATGTGCTAAGAAGGGGCCAACATGGAAAACAAACCTTGACAATTACCTCCAGTCCTCAGATCCATTAAAAAAAAAAAAATGTGTTTGTTGACTGATAGTACAACAGTTGCAGAGCAGAGAAACATTTCTAAGGAGTCAGTCCTAGAGGAAATCAGTCCTGAATAGTCACTAAAGGACTGAGGCTGAAGCTGAAGCTCCGATACTTTGGCCACCTGATGTCAAGAACCAGCTTATTGGAAAAGACCCTGATGCTGGGAAAGATTGAAGGCAGAAGGAGAAGGGGGTGGCAAAGGATGAGAAGGGGTTGGCAAAGGATGAGATGGTTAGGTAGCTTCACTGACTCAATGGATGTGAATTTGAGTAAACCCTGGGAGACAGTAAAGGACAGGGAAGTCTGGCGTGCTGCAGTCCATGGGTGGCAAAGAATCAGAGGTCACTTAGTCACAGAACAACAACAACAAAGCATTGGTAGGTGAGTTCCAGGGACAAAGGTGTGTTATATTTTACAGTTGTGGACACATGGATGCTATCAATACATTAAATTAAATGTATTTTTGAATGTATTTTTGAAACAAAGAATAATTTAAGATAATTGGTTCCCATGGATCTTTACAAGATTCACACAAATTTGAAACTAATATAAAATATGATGGCAGGAACTTTTAACTTCATAGGTTACATGGAAATATTAGGGATGAAACTCAAGTTTTGCATGATCAACATACAACTTAAAGATTTATGTCCAGATATAAAACTCCAAAGCTTTAGAAGGTATGCTTGTTAAATAAGGTAGACATTTACAACTGGAGGAAAGAAACCATCATTTAAATAATTACATTTTAAAATGCATAGCTTGGAGGTGGTCCTAAGATTGTGGAGGAATAGGACGGAGAGACCACTTTCTCCCCCACAAATTCATCAAAAGAACATTTGAACGCTGAGTAATTTCCACAAAACAACTTCTGAATGCCAGCAGAGGACATCAGGCACCCAGAAAAGCAGCCCATTGTCTTCGAAAGGAGGTAGGAAAAAACATAAAAGACAAAAAGAGGGACAAAAGATGTAGGGACAGAGCTCCATCCTGGGAAGGGAGTCTTAAAAAGAGAGAAGTTTCCAAACACCAGGAAACACTCTCACTGCTGAGTCTGTGGCAAGCCTTGGAACCACAGAGGGCAACATAACCAGGAGGAAAAATAAATAAATAATTAAAACCCATAGATTACGTGCCCAATGGTAACTCCCCCAGCGGAGAAGCAGCGCAGATGCCTGCATCTGCCACTAGCAAGCGGGGGCTGGGCAGGGAGGCACGTGCTGCACTGCTTAGAGTAAGGACCGGGCCTGAATGCCCCGAGGGCAATCTGAGGGAAATAACGTTCCTTGGGATAGCAAACCAGACTGTGGGATAGCTACCACGCAAAAAGCCCTAACCTAAGACACTGCCAGGCCCGCTCACAGAACAAAGGACTGAGCAAAGCTAGCCCACTGCAGGCCATCCCCCTCCAGTGACAGGCACCCAGAGCCTGAAGGGGGCAATAGTGGCCCCAGAGAGGCATTATCTACCAAACTGCAAGCAGGCTTCGTTGATAACTAAGACTTGGGATTCTGGACGGTCAACATCCGCCTGAGAAGGCGCACTGGTTGTACATCCACCCAGAAAACCGAGCGACAGGGACAGGGGAGGCAATAAGTCACAGCCATGTTTGCCAAACACCTGGTCACCTGAGCTGCTCAGACTTGGGAACGGCACAAAACGCAGGCCCAACTGAGTCTGTGCCTCTGAGGAGTATCCGAGTACCTGAACCTGAGCATCTTAGACCTGGGAAGTGCATACAACCCAGGGCCGGCCTCACACAGTTCCCGGCAGAGCAACCTAGAGCCTAAGCAGTCTAGACAGGGAAAGCACACACACCGTGAGCAGGGACAAACCCAGTGTGGCCGAGACACTGCGAGCACATGCCAGTGTTATTCGTTTGCAGCGTCCCTCCCTCCCCACAGCACGACTGAACAAGTGAGCCTAAAAAAGTGTCCACCACCGCCCCCTTGTGTCAGGGCAGAAATTAGACATTGAAGAGACCAGCAAGCAGAAGCTAAAACAGAGGGAACCTCCTTGGAAGTGACAGGTGCAATAGATTAAAACCTTGTAGTTAGTACCGACTACATAGGAAGGGGCATATAGATCTTCAGAAATATAAGCCAGACCAAGGAACTATCCGAAAATGAACTGACCCCACACTGCCTACAACACCAGAGCAAGTTCTAGATATATTTTCACTATTTTTACTATCATTCTTTAATTTTTTTTTAATTTTAAGTCCTCTATTACTCCTTTAATTTTTATTTTTATAATCTACTATTACTTAGCAAAAAAAAAAAAAAAAGAGAGAGAGAGAGAGACCCTAGTTCTTAAAGCAAACATCGACTGTAGCCTACCAGGCTCCTCTGTCCATGGGATTTTCCAGGCAATAGTACTGGAGTGGATTGCCATTTCCTTCTTCCCAACCCAGGGATTGAACCCGGGTCTCCTGCATTGTAGACAGATGCTTTACTGTCTGAGCCACAAGAAAAGGCCAAAGCAAACTTCATATATATATATATATATATATATATATATATATATATATTTTATAATTTTTGTGACTTTTTTAAATATTATATTTTTTAAAATTCAACCTCTACTCTAGATTTTTAATCTTTGCTTTTTGGTATTTGTTATCAATTTTGTACCTTTAAGAACCCAATCTTCAGTACCCATTTTTATTTGGGAGTGAGATTACTGGCTTGACTGCTCTCTCCCCCTTTGGACTCTCCTTTTTCTCCACCAGGTCGCCTCTATCTCCTCCGTCCCCCTTCTATTCTCTACCCAACTCTGTGAATCTCTTTGTGTGTTCCAGACTGTGGAGAGCACTTAGGGAATTGATTACTGGCTGGATCTGTCTCCCTCCTTTTGATCCGCCCCCCCTTTATTCCCCTGGTCACCTCTGCCTCTTCCTCCCTCTTCTCTTCTCTGTATAACTCTGTGAACATCTCTGAGTGGTCCAGACTGTGGAGTGCACATAAGGAAGTGATTACTGGCTAGCTTGCCCTCTCCTCTTTTGATTCCATCTCATCTCATTCAGGTCACCACTATCTCCCTCCTCCCTCTTCTTTTCTCCATGTAACTCTGTGAACCTCTCTGGGTATCCCTCACTGTGGAGAAGCTTTTCATTTTTAACCTAGATGTTTTATCAATGGTGCTATATAGATGGAGAAGTCTTGAGGCTACTGTAAAAATAAGACTGAAAACCAGAAGCAGGAGGCTTAAAACCAAATCCTGAGACCACCAGAGAACTCCTGACTCCAGGGAACATTAATCAACAGGAGCTTATCAAATGCCTCCATACCTACACTGAAACCAAGCACCACCCAAGGGCCAACAGGTTCCAGAGCAAGACATACCACACAAATTCTTCAGCAACACAGGAACACAGCCCTGAGCTTCAAGATACAGGCTGCACAAAGTCATTCAAAACCCATTGACATCTCATAACTCATTACTGGATACTTCATTGCACTCCAGAGAGAAGAAATCCAGTTCCACCCACCAGAACATTGACACAAGCTTCCCTAACCAGGAAAGCTTGACAAGCCACCTGTACAACCCCACCCACAGCAAGAAAATGCCACAATAAAGAGAACTCCACAAACTGCCAGAATATAGAAAGGCCACCCCAAACACAGCAATATAAACAAGATGAAGAGACAGAGGAATACCCAGCAGGTAAAGGAACAGGATAAATGCTCACCAAACCAAACAAAAGAGGAAGAGACAGGGAATCTACCTGATAAAGAATTCTGAATAATGATAATGAAAATGATCCAAAATCTTGAAAACAAAATGGAATCACAGATAAATAGCCTGGAGACAAGGATTGAGAAGATGCAAGAAAGGTTTAACAAGGACCTAGAAGAAATAAAAAAGCGTCAATATATAATGAATAATACAATAAATGAGATCAAAAGCACTCTAGAGGGAACAAATAGTAGAATAACAGAGGCAGAAGATAGGATTAGTGAGGTAGAAGATAGAAAGGTAGAAATAAATGAATCAGAGAGGAAAAAAGAAAAACAAATTAAAAGAAATGGGGACAATCTCAGAGACCTCTGGGACAATGTTAAACATCCCAACATTTGAATCATAGGAGTCCCAGAAGAAGAAGACAAAAATAAAGACCATGAGAACATACTTGAGGAGATAATAGTTGAAAACTTCCCTAAAATGGGGAAGGAAATAATCACCCAAGTCCAAGAAACCCAGAGAGTCCCAAACAGGATAAACCCAAGGCAAAACACCCCAAGACACATATTAATCAAATTAACAAAGATCAAACACAAATAACAAATATTAATAGCAGCAAGGGAAAAAAACCAAATAACACACAGGGGATTCCCATAAGGATAACAGCTGATCTTTCAACAGAAACTCCTCAGGGCAGGAGGGAATGGCAGGACATACTTAAAGTGATGAAAGAAAATAACCTACTGCCCAGATTACTGTACCCAGCAAGGATCTCATTCAAATATGAGGGAGAAATCAAAAGCTTTACAGATAAGCAAAAGCTGGGAGAATTCAGCACCACCAAACCAGCTCTCCAACAAATGCTAAAGGATCTTCTCTAGACAGGAAACACAAAAAGGGTGTATAAACTCAAACCCAAAGCAATAAAATAAATGGCAACAGGATCATACTTACCAATAATTACCTTAAATGTAAATGGGTTGAATGCCCCAACCAAAAGACAAAGACTGGCTGAATGGATACAAAAACAAGACCCCTATATATGTTGTCTACAAGAGACCCACCTCAAAACAGGGGACACATACAGACTGAAAGTGAAGGGCTGGAAAAAGATATTCCATGCAAATAGAGACCAAAAGAAAGCAGGAGTAGCAATACTCATATCCGATAAAATAGACTTTAAAACAAAGGCTGTGAAAAGAGAAAAAGAAGGACACTACATAATGATCAAAGGATCAAACCAAGAAGAAGATATAACAATTATAAATATATATGCACCCAACATAGGAGCATCGCAATATGTAAAACAAATGCTAACAAGTATGAAAGGGGAAATTAACAATAACACAATAATAGTGGGAGACTTTAATACCCCACTCACACCTATGGAATCTAGCCTTGGTAAATTCAAAAAAATTGAAATCATTCCAATCATCTTTTCTGACCACAATGCAGTAAGATTAGTACTCAATTACAGGAGAAAAACTATTTAAAATTCCAACATATGGAGGCTGAACAAAACACTGCTGAATAACCAACAAATCACAGAAGAAATCAAAAAAGAAATCAAAATATTCATAGAAACAAATTAAAATGAACACACAACAACCCAAACCTGTGGGACAGTGTAAAAGCAGTGCTAAGGGGAAGGTTCATAGCAATACAGGCATACCTCAAGAAACAGAAAAAAGTCAAATAAATAACCTAACTCTACACCTAAAGCAACTAGAAAAGGAAGAAATGAAGAACCCCAGGGTTAGTAGAAGGAAAGAAATCTTAAAAAAATAGGGCAGAAATAAATGCAAAAGAAACAAAAGAGACTATAGCAAAAATCAACAAAGCCAAAAGCTGGTTCTTTGAGAGGATAAATGAAATTGACAAACCATTAGCCAAACTCATCAAGAAACAAAGGGACAAAAACCAAATAAATAAAATTAGAAATGAAAATGGAGAGATCACAACAGACAACACAGAAATACAAACGATCATGAGACTACTTTCAGCAATTATATGCCAATAAAATGGACAACGTGGAAGAAATGGACAAATTCTTAGAAAAGTACAACTTTCCAAAACTGAACCAGGAAGAAATAGAAAATCTTAACAGACCCATCACAAGCACGGAAATTGAAACTGTAATCAGAAATCTTCCAGCAAACAAAAGCCCAGGTCCAGACGGCTTCACAGCTAAATTCTACCAAAAATTTAGAGAAGAGCTAACACCTATCCTGCTCAAACTCTTCCAGAAAATTGCAGAGGATGGTAAACTTCCAAACTCATTCTATGAGGCCACCATCACCCTAATACCAAAACCTGACAAAGATCCCACAAAAAAAGAAAACTACAGGCCAATATCACTGATGAACATAGATGCAAAAATCCTTAACAAAATTCTAGCAATCAGAATCCAACAACACATTAAAAAGATCATACACCAGGACCAAGTGGGCTTTATCCCAGGGATGCAAGGATTCTTCAATATCCACAAATCAATCAATGTAATACACCACATTAACAAATTGAAAAATAAAAACCATATGATTATCTCTATAGATGCAGAGAAAGCCTTTGACAAAATTCAACATCCATTTATGATCAAAACTCTCCAGAAAGCAGGAATAGAAGGAACATACCTCAACATAATCAAAGCTATATATGACAAACCCACAGCAAACATTATCCTCAATGGTGAAAAATTGAAAGCATTTCCTCTAAAGTCTCCAACAAGACAAGGGTGCCCACTTTCACCATTGCTATTCAACATTGTTTTGGAAGTTTTGGCCACAGCAATCAGAGCAGAAAAAGAAATAAAAGGAATCCAAATTGGAAAAGAAGAAATAAAGCTCTCACTGTTTGCAGATGACATGATCCTCTACATAGAAAACCCTAAAGACTCCACCAGAAAATTACTAGAACTGATCAATGACTATAGTAAAGTTGCAGGATATAAAATCAACACACAGAAATCACTTGCATTCCTATACACTAATAATGAGAAAACAGAAAGAGAAATTAAGGAAACAATTCCATTCACCATTGCAACGGAAAGAATAAAATACTTAGGAATATATCTACCTAAAGAAACTAAAGACCTATATATAGAAAACTATAAAACACTGGTGAAAGAAATCAAAGAGGACACTGACAGATGGAGAAACATACCATATTCATGGGTTGGAAAAATCAATATAGTGAAAATGAGCATACTACCCAAAGCAATCTATAGATTCAATGCAATCCCTATCAAGCTACCAACAGCATTCTTCACAGAGCTAGAACAAATAATTTCACAATTTGTATGGAAATACAAAAAACCTCGAATAGCCAAAGCAATCATGAGAAAGAAGAATGGAACTGGAGGAATCAACCTACCTGACTTCAGGCTGTACTACAAAGCCACAGTCATCAAGACAGTATGGTACTGGCACAAAGACAGAAATATAGATCAATGGAACAAAATAGAAAGCCCAGAGATAAATCCACACACCTATGGACACCTTATCTTCGACAAAGGAGGAAAGAATATACAATGGAGAAAAGATAATCTCTTTAACAAGTGGTGCTGGGAAAACTGGTCAACCACTTGTAAAAGAATGAAACTAGAACACTTTCTAACACCATACACAAAAATAAACTCAAAATGGATTAAAGCTTTAAATGTAAGACCAGAAACTAAAACTCCTTGAGGAGAACATAGGCAAAACACTCTCCGACATAAATCACAGCAGGATCCTCTATGACGCACCTCCCAGAATATTGGAAATAAAAGCAAAAATAAACAAATGGGATCTAATTAAAATTAAAAGCTTCTGCACAACAAAGGAAACTATAAACAAGGTGAAAAGACAGCCTTCAGAATGGAGGAAATAATAGCAAATGAAGCAACTGACAAACAACTAATCTCAAAAATATATAAGCAACACCTGCAGCTCAATTCCAGAAAAATAAACGACCCAATCAAAAAATGGGCCAAAGAACTAAATAGACATTTCTCCAAAGAAGACATACAGATGGCTAACAAACACATGAAAAGATGCTCAACATCACTCATTATCAGAGAAATGCAAATCAAAACCACTATGAGGTACCATTTCACTCCAGTCAGAATGGCTGCTATCCAAAAGTCTACAAGCAATAAATGCTGGAGAGGGTGTGGAGAAAAGGGAACCCTCTTACACTGTTGGTGGGAATGCAAACTAGTACAGCCATTATGGAGAACAGTGTGGAGATTCCTTAAAAACTGGAAATAGAACTGCCTTATGACCCGCAATCCCACTGCTGGGCATACACACAGAGGAAACCAGAATTGAAAGAGACACGTGTATCCCAATGTTCATCGCAGCACTGTTTGTAATAGCCAGGACATGGAAGCAACCTAGATGCCCATCAGCAGATGAATGGATAAGAAAGCTGTGGTACATATACACAATGGAGTATTACTCAGCCATTAAAAAGCATACATTTGAATCAGTTCTAATGAGGTGGATGAAACTGGAGCCTATTATACAGAGTGAAGTAAGCCAGAAAGAAAGACACCAATACAGTATATTAACACATATGTATGGAATTTAGAAAGATGGTAATGATGACCCAGTATGTGAGACAGCAAAAGAGACACAGATGTCTAGAACAGTCTTTTGGACTCTGTGGGAGAGGGTGAGGGGTGGGATTATTTGGCAGAATGGCATTGAAACATGTATAATATCACATGTGAAACGAATCGCCAGTCCAGGTTCGATGCATGATACAGGATGCTTGGGGCTGGTGCACTGGGATGACCCAGAGGGATAGTATGGGGAGGGAGGTTCAGGATGGGGAACACGTGTATACCCGTGGCAGATTAATGTTGATGTATGGCAAAACCAATACAATATTGTAAAATAATTAGCCTCCAATAAAATAAATTTATATTAAAAATTAAAATAAAATAAAATGCATAGCTTATTTTATCATATGCTAAAGATTAGTTTCTAAATTATTGAACAAATCAACACAGAAGATTATATTTATCTCTTAAATAAGGTATATCTTATGTTTAATAGAAATGTCTGTTTTTCATAAAAATCATGAGGCTCAATGCTTTCCTATATACATTCAATCTTTCTTTCAAATCCAAACAAATTTGTCCAAGTTATTCAAATTTTCAACAGTATAAAATTAATAGATATGCATATGGAAAATCTAAAGAGTATGTAATGTAAGCCAACTTATTTCTAGTTTCTTGTATGGGTCATACATCAGTTAAATTTTAATAATTCTTAAAAGACCTGTTCTATTGATTTTATGTCTTTTTCCAAAAATTCTCAACCATGACTTAGGTCTTCATCACTGAACAATAAGTAGAAACTCTAGGGAAGACTCACAGAAATGATGTAAAAATGATAGGAGATTTGGGCAAAGGATCTGAAAGCCCATGACATTCACAAACTCATGGTCCCATTTTAGCTTTCTCAAATGGAGTGGGGCACAATATCTAGTTGGTATTCCTTAGAATTATAGAAGTAGAAAAAGTATCAAATTCTCCTTGAATAGACTAGTTCCTGGTCTTTATCTAAAAAATAAAATAAATAAATAGAATCATCTTTCTGACAGTGCATTTCATCATGTCACTAAGTCACATTTTGGGTTACCAACAACTCAGAAACAAATCCATAGTAGAATAGGGTTTTAGGTTGAAAAAAAATGTGGATTCTGAAGACAAAGTGTCCATATTCACAACCCAGCTCTGCCTGTGCCCCTTGGGGCAAGTTGCTTGAGTACTCTGTAACTTAGTTCTGTTTAAAATGTAGGTAATAATATTGCCTACCTCATAGAGCTATTGAGAGAATCAAAAAAATATTACATGTCTGGACATTGCTTGGTACACAGTACATGCTAAAAATGTGTGTTTGCTCTTATTACTGTCATCTTACCCTTTAATTAAGTTATCTGAAAATAGAAAAACTGAGTAGAGTTAGCATGACTTTATAACTAATTTGTAGCCTTCTCTGTGCATCTATTCTCATCAAAGACATACATTGGTAATATTATAACACAATATAAATATTAAACTAAAATTAATTTTGCTTTTCTCTTTTAGCACTTTAAAGAAACATTCTGTTCATTTTGATGAAAAGAGCATATTTTCCCTGGTGTGGGTAAAAATTAATTTCCTCTTTTCCAAGGAGAAAATTTTACAAAAACTGGTTCCTATCTCTTCAAGGAAAGGAAAGACTTTTCTTTAGATAATGGTGTAGAGCCCAGTTATAATGTGTCACTGAAGTTCTACCTGATAGCCCACCAAATGCTTCTGTGTGCGTAGATAAAAGAATAGGGATTTGATGTGCATCTTAAAATTGGCACAGGCTGAAAAGTTGGAGAGGGCTTCCCAGATGGCACTAGTGGAAAAGAAGCCCCTTCTAATGCAGGAGACATAACAGACCCAGGTTAGATCCCTGGGTCCAGAAGATTCCTTGGAGAAGGGTATGACAATCCACTCTAGTTTTCTTTCCTGGAGAATCCCAAGGACAGAGGAGCCTCAAGGGCTATGGATCCATAGAATCACAAAGAATCACAACTAAAGTGACTTAGCACACACATAGCACAGGAGATTGGCGAGCCTTGTGTAGACAAAGAAGTAGCAGATTAGAAAAAAGGTGCATTGAAAATTCAGTAGAATAATCCTAGAGGCCTTTCTGGAAGGGATCAATAAACTGGAAAATGAAAGAACATTGCTAGGATATTACTTCACTGTCTATGAGACATGTTGGAGGAGACTATTTGACAGCTAATCTTTGTATAAATTGTATGGGAACCTCTAGCAGTTGCCTTTAGAATATGAAACATCTATTTTCCCCTCCTTCAATCAAAAGTATCTGATTTACCTTTGGAGAAGTTTACTTCTTCCAATAGTGTAGCAGCAACACTGTTGAAATGAGCCTGAACAGACAATCCAATCAATTCATCTCATCACAAAGGCCTTGATATTCAGTTTAAGGATGAACCCAAAACACAGTTCAAGCCAGGAAAACCACAGGGGTGTAGCCTTTTTCTTCCTCTGCATGAATTGCTGAGCTAATATGAGGTATAGAACTACAGTCTTCATAAAAGAAGATCCTGGGGGCACCAAGTAGAACTGAAAATGAACATTAGTGCCGTGGAAGATGGAGCAAAAGACAAAAAAAGAAAAAAAATAGATGACTAATGACTTATTCACTGTGTCATTACATTAGCATCCTTTATCTGGATGGCTAAGTTATAAAGGCAGTAAATTCATTTGTGATTGTTGATTATACCAGTTCATGTTGAGTTTTGTTATTTGCAATTAAAACAGTCCTAACACAAATTTCACATCTACATAATGAATTTGTACCACCTCAACTAACAAGTATTTAGGCATGTAGGAATTTTGTTCATTGTGAACCACGAATCCTGAGTAAGCTGACACTTCTGCTGAAGTATGTCACAAATGTTCAGTCTACCCCTTTCTGGGAACTCCTCAAGAATCTTTGTGAAGTTGAATGAAGCATGCTCAAGTAATCAACACTGGGCTCGGAGAACTGAAAAGCATTACTAGAAAACTTTTTCTCAGTCACTTTTAAGCACTGTAATTTCTACCGTAATAGCCACAGCAAAAACATAACAGCTCTGACTGGATATACTCATTTAAAATAGCACTTCTCAAGTCAAACACACACATACACACATTAAACTATTCTACTGTGTCAAAAGAAAGGCAAAGAAGTCACTTATGCTCCAATGACCGTCCTCAAATCTTAGTTAGATATGGCCATCTCAGTCTTTCTCTGGTATTGCTTGGAATAGGAAACACTTTTTGTTTCCCAGAATGATAGGAAAAATTGATGTCAGTAGCAAAATTCCATCTGTTTGGTCATGTGGGGTCTATTAGCCCACAAGATAAGCTCCTCCAAAGGACTCTCATGTTCATGTTCTTTTCATGTTCTAAAATATGAATTTCAAATTCACTATTTAACATTCCCAATAATTCTCTGAAATTCAGGAATGGTTTCCTAAAATGCCAAATTGTTATAGCTGTCAGTATAAAGGCCTCAGTAGATAGACATGTTCTTTCATTCTTAACAGTTTAGTATATTGAAGGAGTATATAAAACCACCACATGACATTTGTAGCAATATTTGCATAACCGTGACTAAATCAAATCTTCCATCTTTAAAGATCTTAGGACTTTTAAAAGGTTATAAAGAGTGAAAATGGAAGATATTTTTTCATATCACACAAGACTTTTCACAGATTAAATTGTGTGTGTGTGTGATACTGTTGTCATTGATTTTTCTGGTTTTTATTCATTGTTATTTCTCCTTCTGGGCTATGAACTATTAAAAGGGCAAGGACAAATTTGCTAGGTTAATAAATGGGAGGTTCTCAATATCTGTTTGTTGAATTTATAGCTGAAGAAATTAATGAGTCACTAAATGAATGGGTAGGTGAACAAGGGTCATCCTATATTCTGCATTCATCAATAAAGACAAATGCCTCAAAGACATTAGTGTGTTTATATCCTTGTTGAGTAATCTCCATTTATTAGTTGAGAAATATTTGCAAATATTTACTGAGCACCTACTCTGTCCAACAGAATAATGATGTGCAGACCACCACACACAATAGTATAGTCATTGGCAACTCACACTATTCTGGGAGAAAATCAGGCTTCAGAACCACCCTTAAATGAGCTTAAGGGTTGTACTAAAAATAAACAAGCCTAGCTGTTTCAGCCTGCCTGGATCTAAGCTGGTTCCTGGTACTTGGATTTTCAGTACTAACTCTGGGAAAGTCCTGTTAAAGGGAAAATGCATCAATTGGAGTTAAATAATCAAAGAACACCTTATTCAAGACTACTGCAATAGGAGAGAGAAACTGAACTCAACTTCACTGAAACAAAGGTGAAAAGGTTCTTAAGTTCTAGGGTGAGTTAGTGGAAAAGTATTGGAAAATATTAGTGGGGAGATGGATTAATAGAGTTAGGTCATTTGTGTTTGCTAATGGTGGTTTATTGAAGTTAGGCTCTTACCTCCCACAGAAACTAGGAGGTAGCAAGCTACCTTTCATGTGATTTATAATTAAATGATTTATATCAAGGAGATGAGTCCCAGGTCCCCCAGAAAGACATACCTGGGTTGTGAAACTCTCAAGTGACTGTGAGAAGATTTACATCACAAAGGGGCAGAAAATGATTTACAACTCCAAGTTTCCTAAAGTAAATGCTCTAAGAAAAGGGAGGTCAGGGTCCAAGAGTCAGGAAGAAACATTTTAAGTTCAGCCAAGCTGAGAAGAATAAGGCCTTCATGAACAGTCTCAAGCAAACTGAGAGAGTTGATCACCTACTGGGTGTTAGATGTTCACTAAAGAACTTCACTAAAAGAACTTCACTAAAAATTTTCTATAGCTGAAATTTGGAATATTCACATTTAGCAAATTCTCATGTAAGTCTCTGACTTTATCAGTTTTCACAGGCCTACCAAGGAAGTGATTTTTTTTTCCCTTGAAAGATAGCTATCTCAAAATGAGATAATGATTTTTGTTTTTGTGATATTGTTCTTAGGAATATATATTTTTGGAGATTTTGTTGGATTGTATAAAAATGAAGACTTCATATCCAGTGAAAAGCTTTAAACAAACCACCAAAAAACATTTGAAGAATGCTTTCTATGATGTTTCTGCTGTACCAGAACCCTTAGAATATCCCATAAAAGTCTTTAATTTATTGTTAGATATTTTACTAATTCATCTTCAGACTCATGATTGTTTTAGACACTGAGTAAAATCAATAACAAGATTTTCTTCTTTTGAAAACTTGAATTATAAGAATTCTGCTACATTGTAAACCCTAATCATTTAAATTCTGATGATAAGTTCATGATAACTTGTATGTGGCTTGAAATGGAAGATCTATTGAAAGAAGCATTTTTGCTGCAATGAAAAATAAATCTTACAAGTTTCTAGATTAAAATGAATTAAGGTTTTATGTAATAACACACCATAATGTTGAGCTATATTGTTCATTATTTTTAGTTTTAGGAAAGTTTTGAGCCCATATGTTGTAGATGCTAGATTCTAGAAATGCACTGAACCAAATACAGTACTAGAGACAAAAAGAAAACCATTTTCCGATGCCTGGGGCCAATTCATTGTTGGCTTGAGTCAGAGTGAAATGGGAAAGAGTCTAGATATTTTTGTAAAGAAACAAATAATAAATTGTCAATGTCAAAATGAGGTCAGTGACCTTCAATGTTTATCATATTAAAAGAAGGACCATTACTTCATCTGTAGCCTAACACCATATTAATTTTCTTCAGAGAGCAAAAGAATGAGTTGGTAATTCCAGGAGGGTTTTTATTTTCCTGCTAATTCCAGGAATTCTGCTTGTCTGTGATGACTGTGTCTCTGTGTGTTGCAGTAACACTTCTGAGAAGCTATCCAGACTAAATAAAATTAGGAAAAGGTTACAGCTTAGGTGTGTTATATTGGATTGGAGAGAAAAATAGAAACCTGATCATACATAACAAAAAAAACTGGGGTGAGTAAGAATACATCTAAGTTGTGAATTTACTTTGGTAAATTTTTAGGAAAGGAAATATCATGTTGGAGGTCAAGACTCAAATGAGAGTCTTGTTTTTGTTTTTGTTTTCTTTTTAATTATGTGTTATTTCAGTTCAGTTCAGTTCAGTCGCTCAGTCGTTTCCAACGCTTTGTGACCCCATGGATTGCAACACGCCAGGCTTCCCTGTCCATCACCAGCTCCCAGAGCCTACTCACATTCATGTCCATCATGTTGCTGATGCCATCCAGCCATCTCATTCTGTGTCGTCCCCTTCTCCTCCTGCCTTCAATCTTTCCCAGCGTCTGGGTCTTTTCAAATGAATCAGTTCTTCTCATCAGGTGGCCACAGTATTAGAGCTTCAGCCTCAGCATCAGTCCTTCCAGTGAATATTCAGGACTGACTTCCTTTAGGATTGACTGGTTGGATCTCCTAAAAATATTTGCTAACCATATTCTAAGTTACTGGACAGTGATAGGTACTATACAGATAGGAATGGTCTCTGAGGAAGCAATATTTAATAAATGTTAGATATGCATAATTTATACATATGTATAATTGCTCCAATAAGATTGAAACTTAATTTTTGTTCTTATAACATGGGTTCAAGTGAATTTGTCAGCAGAACAGTCCTCTTCCATACCATCTTTCTGAACTAAATTGAAAGAGTCTCTGCTATTTTCTAAATATGGCTTCTAGCTGGCTGAACTGGAGAAAAATTAGTAGTGGCAGGTGAGAGAGAAATCCAGGCACATTTAACAAGCCTGGCTTGAAAGTGAGCCAAATCTCATTTATTCAACTTGCATTGAATACACGTGGTCACAGGATCCCAGCTAGATGCAAGGAAACCTAGGAAACTCTGTTTTGTACTTCTCATCTGAACTTCATAATATAAAAATGGAAATGTGTTTTTGGTGGACAGTTAGCCATTTCTTCTACTATCAAATATTACTCTATACACACTCCCCAAGAAGGGAATTCAAAATCCAACCCACTTGCAGCATACAGTACAGAATCCAGGTGCTAAATCCTCATGTATGGCATGGCATGTTCACTCATATTCCCTTGGCCAGAATTAGTCACTTGGCTGTACTTACCTGCAAGAGAGATGGTAAATGCACTGCTTCCTTTTGAAAACTCTGTTTTGGAGAGGGGAATACATGCTTTGGTTCATGGATCACTAGTCAAATCTGCTGCAAGTTGTGATTTGATAGGTGAGGAGTAGAAGATACTTTGGGGAGATTGGGTTGGCCTGGTTCTCATCTGAAGGGACATTTCCAGAAAAACAAATTGATAGAAGATGTCTTAAAGTGGAAAGATATTGTTTTGTTGATTTCAGCATCTCAGAGTAGGTCACTCTGATGAAAAGATAGTGAGGAAAGATGAAAAGATGATGCTAGAGAGCTGACTAGAGACAAATCAAGAAAGGAGAGCTAACAAATTTGAACTGCATCCTAAATGTGGTAGTTTAGAATGTGTTTTAAGTAAAATAATGAATTATTGAATATTGTAAAGGCTATATCAGCATGTTAAAAAGCCTCTTTTCTTGCTATATGGAGAATAGGGATAGGTTCAATGGTAGAAAGGAGAGATGATCATAGTAATCTTGATAAGATATTAAGGGATGTGAAGAACAACTAGGGAAGGATCCAGTATCATGTGTCTCATTAAGTCATTACTTAGGCCCAACATGGATCACTTGGACAGTCATACCTCTGAGAGATGTGAGAAATGGTTATCTAAAAACACAGGAAATGACAAGCTTGAAGGCAAGGATCTCATTTGGACAAAGAGTACAACCTGTATATTCATTCTCTTACTCTTTCCACATATACCTGATATATCTCTTTCCTTTGATTATCCTTTATTTCTTTATATTAAAAATCTGCTCCCTAATTATTCCAACATTTTATGATGAAAAGGTATATATATTAATATTTGTTTCTTAATTAGAACTTCCCTTTATTATAACAGGGATTAGAAATCTCATGGAAAGTGTAGGAAAACAAATGTTTTCATGTTTCTGTAAGATTAGGGCATTCAGAAAAAAAGAAAACTGCAAAATGAATTGAAGACTAAGTCTTGAAAGGTTAAAAGATGACTGAAAAGTGAGCCATCTCAGAGAGATTTAAAGGATTTACCTTCTTGGTGTTTGTTTACATTTCAAAGGATAAAACCCTGAGCTGTCCTTTTACTTTGCGAAAAATTTTAAGCCATTAGGGAAGGAAAATTTCTTTCCCTGTCTCAGGAACAGAGGAGTCCTGTGTAACTCAAATAAAGTTACACATTCATAGTTTTGGACTTCCTCTTCTATAGTATGAAAAAATCCTTTGCATGTATTACCATATGATAATTTGTCCCAATTGCTACGATCCTGAAGAAGGAGTAATAGGACATGGAGAACTAATCCAGTTATTGCTATACATGATAATAATTTGTCTCTGATCCAGAACACTAGTGTTGGCTTTCAGGATAGTATAAGAAAATATAGATATTTTAAAATGTATCAGATTGATCAAAGATAATCCTTTCAAAGAATATGTACCACAGATGGATGGAAAATCCCTGAAGAAGAAACAAGAAAAAGTGGCATGCACCTCTAAGAATAGCATCTGTAAGAATCAAGTTCAGAACAAACTGAGACTTGTAAAACATAATAGGAACAATATTAAAGGATTTGTAGATATTCCTTAAGCAAGAAGATCAGCAGTGAAAGGGAAGAGGCTGTAATATTAACAAAAGACAGACAGTAGTCTATTAATAAGGAAAATAACTTTTTTTTACTAAAACAAATTATAGTACACCAAATTCCCTCACTGCTTGATTGCTTGATTAGGGTAACAAATCAGATATAATAGAATTTATCTAGGCAAGACATTTTTACTGTTATGGTAGTTTTATAAAAATTTTTACAGAGCCTAGAATTCTAGAGTTATTGGGTGAAAGTGTGCCAGATTATAAAACTTTGCATTGCATTAATGATTAAGAGTGTCTTATAGAAAGTTAGCCACTGGTTCACAAGATTGGATTCCGTTTCACATTTTAATCAAACTTGGCTAAAGATATATGTACTTTTTTGAAACTAGGATTATGATTCAAAATTACCTTTGCTAGGGAGGTCATAAAGTAGAAACTTAAATGTAACTGGTAAGTTCTCACTTGGTTTCAGAAAGCTAGCTACAAATTGAGGAGCGCTGAATTAACAGAAGTTTAATTTGAACCTATTTTGAAATTGGGACTTAACATTTGTCATGAAATCTAGATGCTGAGCTTAATGACTGTGCCAGGGGTTTTAGTTCCAGTATCATCGCTTAGTAGCCAAGGAGAGTAACTTGAGAATAGCAGCCAGGCTGTGGCCAAACCATGAAGCTAGATAATGGGACCCACTTGAGAACTAAGGACTTTTAGTTCAGAACGTACAACAGTGGACAGGGAGTCTCATCTACATAAAACGATATTATATTGACATTGAAAGTTCTTGTGTGTTGGGAAAACATAAAAATGAAACACAAACATCAAATGGTGTGTATTAATTAATTGCATTAATTGAATATTTACAAAAATAGCAGAAGTGAGGAAAATCATGGTAACAAACATTTCAAATCTGTTATCGTAATTGCTTGAATTAATTTTAAACATTAGAAGTATTGCCTTACAGACTATCAGTTTTTGCTATGGGAGAAAATTCTAGATGTTAAGACATCTAGATGTTAGTAACATAGAGGAGATTTTGGAGTAGTAAGAGAAAAACTTTTCAACTCTGAAAAGGGTTTCTTTAGATAATGGAGAATGCCAAGTCCCTGAAAATTGTTCACGCCAAGACAGAAAAGTCATGTAACTAGAGATGGAATTGCTCTGAGATAACCTCCAAGACCTTGTCCAAATACAACTCATTATTTTATTAATTCAGGCAAGTCTATGTGGAGAAGAGGTCAGGAAGACAGCGCTATTCAAATATTATGAAAATATTGAGTAAAATTTGAAAAGGATAATGTTAGAGTAGGATCTGGAAATTGTGTCTCTAGGAAGGTTTTTAGGACAACAAGAACCAATGGATTCTAAGTAAATTTTGCAAGAAAAGCATTGGAACTTGAAAATAAAAACCATTTGAAAAGAAGGTAACATTTCAACATTAGTGCTTTCCCAGCATGACTGTAGAATCATGGGTCAAAATTTTCAAATCATTAGTATACTTAAAATGTCTGTATCTGATGCTTGGGGCTGGTGCACTGAGATGACCCAGAGAGATCGTATGGGGAGGGAGGTGGGAGGGGGGTTCAGGATGGGGAACACGTGTACACCCATGGCAGATTCATGTTGATGTATGGCAAAACCAATACAATATTGTAAAGTAATTAGCCTCCAATTAAAATAAATACATTTAAATTAAAAAAAATCAATGTATCACTTAATATATCACAAAATACAAATGAAATAGATTTTGCTCATATATATTCATGAATACATAAACTCTCACACATACATATGGGATATTACTCTGCCATATAAAAGCAAGAAATTCTGCCATATGTGACAACATGAATGGACCTTGAGGTCTATGAGGTTTATGCCAAGTGAAATGTCAGGCATAGGAAGACAACTACTGCAAGGTATCATTCAGATGTGGTGTGATTCTTTTTAAAAAAGTCAAACTCATAGAAACAGAGAGTAGAAAAGTGGCTGCCAGGAGGTAGGCTGTGCAGAAGTAGGGAGAGGTTGGTAAAAGGGTGCAAACTTTCAGCTATAAGGTGAATAAGACCTGAGGATCTAATGTATAACATGGTGGCTGTAGTTGATCACATGGTATTTGTACAATTGAAGTTTGCTAAGAAAGTAGAACTTAAAGATTCTCATCCAAAAAGGAAAAAGAGAGATAAGTGTGTGAGTTGATGAATGAACTAACTAATGGGGGAAATCCTTTCACAATGTATAATCAAATTTCAAATCACCACTCTTTAAGTATCTTACAATTTTATATGTCAATTATTGCTCAATAAAGCTGAAATTTAAAAAACACCATAGGCCAGAAAATTGGTATAGCGATCGATTAGCAAATGGGTGGTTACTGAAGACGAAGGAGTGGACAAGATTGTCGAGAACAAATAAAGACTGAGAAGAGAAGATCTGGAGCCCATCCCCACCACATCCCAACAATTTAAGACACAGGCAGAGAAAACATTATCTGGAAAAGAGCTCAAGAATAAGTGGACCAAAAATTGTCAGAAGTAAGAGGATAGAAATTGGTTGTGGTTGAAAACTTTAAGTGATTTGCTATAGGTACTGTGTTAGTTTTCTAGGACTACCATTACAAAGTACCACAGGCTGTCTGGCATTAACAACAGAAGTGTATCTTCTCACAGTTCTGGAAGCTGGTTGCTCATGTTTAAGGAGCTGGCAGGGTTGGTTTCTCCTGAGACCTCTCTCTCCTCATAATGCAGGTGGCTCTGTAGCTGTATCCTCACAAGCTTTTATGCATGATTGTTCCTTGTGTCTCTTCTTCTTCCTATCAGGACACAAGTCATATTAGATTAGGGCCCCGTCTTTATGACTTTTTTTAAACTTTAATTAACTCTTTAAAGACCCCTCCTCCAAATATAGTTACATTGGGGGTTACCGTCCCCCCATATGAATTTGTGAGGGGCCAAGTGTGGTTCATCACAGATCCCTAGAGGGAAATGATAACCTTGGGGTTCACTTGCCAATTCACCTAGTCCAGTAGTCTTTCCATTACAGCACACTCCTTCCCTGTGTGATATTTGAATTGGAATTTATTACTAATTCCATCTAGGAAAGTGTAAGCTGTCTGTTTAATTTGTCCTGTTTATGTTTACACCTAAGAGTAATTATCACAGCATGCAATTAATTGATGTATTAAAGGATATATGTAAAGAAAAAGCTCTATCCATCCATTTGCATGTGTATTAGCCTTTCAATTAGTTTTGGATGGCCCTTGCTAGTTATCTTTAGTGGAATGTACACCTTTTATAAACTGTATTGGATATAAAGTGGAGTCTCTTAGGAGGAATAAAGTCAAGGTGTTTAAGAGGAGGGAAGTCAAACACTAAAAATAGAGCTGGTAAAAAATAAGAGTGAGAGAAGATATATCTGCAGGCATCATCTCTGCTTTATCCATTCTCCTCTCCTTTATTGTTTCTCAGTCCTTTTTCACAGAAAAGCAATGCTAGAGATTATATGGAGAAATGGTAAGCTAATCTATAAAGGATTGATGACAGGAAAGGGAGGAGTGGTCCCATTCTGTGATGCTACAGACTGTAAACAAAAAGCATTGACAGGTGACACCTTGGGGCACAGAGACTGACAAAATTAAAACAGTAAAGATATCTTTCTGTTTCCTTAGTGTAAATTTCCTTTTTGATTAGCTCTCCCTTTTCTTATGTCCTCTGTTCCCTTTCAACAATCACTTTGATGAAAATGGATAGAAAGGAGCTAAATTCCTTGATGGAGGAAAGAGCTTGCATAAAGATTTCTAACACAGATGGAGATAAAGGCCAGAGGTATTAAGGAAGCAGTCAATGTTTCAGATAATAATAGAAAGCCACATGTAAAGCACAGCCAGGAAATGACTTGATGTATTCGAGTGTTCAAACAGTCATTTTCTTATTAAGAAACATGGTCTTTACTAGCCACAGGAAAAGCTCCTTGCTACTTTTGCCTGCTGGAATGTAGGATACACATTTCATTGGTCTCTGTTCCTGAAATCTGTGGCTTGAAACTTGGAGAGCAGAAAGGTCATTAGATTTAGCTGGCCTAAAATAATACTCCATGAACCAATTCCGATTGTCAAGTAAAAGCATTGGCTTGGGATCTAAAAACCTGTAATTCTTTGGAATGAATTAATTGACATCTTTTTAAAATATTAAATTTATTTGCAACATTTAGGAAAATGTGTAGTCTCCATGAACACAGGACTGCCTTTTAAGTGAAAGATTTTATTTTAAGCTTGATATTTAACGTTAAAAGACATTTTGCCTTTTGTGTAATTTGATAAATTTGACATCATTATCAGAAGTTGTCCCCCATCCGTTACTTCTGTCAAGGCATGAGATTTTAATATTTGGTTCGCCAAGCAAAATTTTCGCAAAAGGAGTTGAAACCAACCCCAATGTTGAGACATTCCTACCTGCTTCCATATTCCAATATATTCCTGGATATATATGGCAATCACTCCTCCACTTTACCTGTCAACCAATGAGATCAGAATTGGTTTTAAATTTCTAAATTAAGAGAATTGTTGGATGTAAGGAAAATATTATCTATGGATCATTAATGATGTGCAGGACAGACTTTTTTTTCATGCATGATTTCTCATTGGTGTATTTGTAATATATGTCTCTGAGCTGTATGCTGAGGACAGGTAATGGGGAACCATGGGCTGGCCCTGGTGGGGAACTCCCTGCTCATTTAAAGGACCTTTAGTTGATCTTAGATGCTTCAGACTCTCCATATTTCAAATGCAGTGGCCATTCTTTCTACCTGACAAAAAATGTTTTCAATAATCTGTATATAAACCATGGAGTCTTGATGTAAATTTTTCTGTCAGACAGACATGGGTCAAGGAAGACATAGAACTTGACTTCCTGGAGCACTTGGCCAAAGGTCATCATTTGTTTAAATGCTATTGATTTTGCTGGTTGTAGGACAATTCACTGTTTGATATTTCTTAGGTCAGCATGTCCTCATAGATGCACATATGAATTATGAGCATAACTAGGACAATCATATATATTAATATTAGGGAATATATATGAATTTGTTGTTATTGTTTGTTTGTTTGCTTGCTTGCTTTAGTATATTTATTTTACTCCTCTGCTCAGGGAAAGACCTAAAGACATTTGTGCTGAAGCCTGTCTAGCTGTTAGCATCACCTAGGAAGCCCTTAGAAACTCTGATGCCTGAGATCCACCCCCAGAGATTCTGATAGTGTTGGATTAAAGCAATGGTATTTTTAAGATCCCCAGGTATTTCTAGTGTGTACCTGGGGTTAAGAGTATTGCCTTTGGCCATTGTGCAAAATCAGACCTTTTAGGTCCCATGGTAATGCCTACTTCTTGAATTTTTATTTTAGACTTAGAGCTGCCTGAGTTTGAGTTCATGTCCAGCTGCCTACTACCTGGGAAGGGCCTTATTAGTTTCTAATGCTCAGATTATTTTCTGTTAAAGATGGAAAATAATAGTAGCTATTTCATGGGACTGTTGGTAAGATTAAATGAGATTCTGCAAGGGCTTAGCATAGAGTAAGACCTGAAGATATACCAGTGTTACTCCTGCTACTGCTGGTGCTTGCATTTGATTAAAACTTCATCCTCATAGAACACAAATATTTTTGAATTGTTCTCTTAGGGTAATGTTGCTCAGTAAAATGGAAACCAGGTAAAAATGGAGCAATCATTTTCTGCTCTGTGCTACATATTTTCAGTATATTTGTCTGTGCTGTGCTGTGCTCAGTTGCTTCAGTCATGTCTGACTTTTTGTGATCTTATGGACTAAAGCCCATCAGGCTCTGTCCCTGGAATTCTCCAGGCAAGAATACTGGAGTAGGTCACCATGCCCTCCTCCAAGGGATCTTCCTGACCCAGGGATTAAACCTGGGTCTCCTGCATTGCAGGCAGATTCTATAGCACTGAGCCAACAGGGAAATCCCATGTTTGTCTATATTATATAGTAATTTTGAAGTCAGAGTCCAAGTCCAATTCTTCTTCATGTTCACAAAATATCTAGCCCAACCTTTTTTACACAAAGTAATCACTCAAGACAAATAAGTGATTAAATGAATCAACACGTTATCAGTCTAACAACCCAGGCAGATCACATCTTGTTTGACTGACTTCTAGTATCAGTAAAAGCATCACAGAAAGAAAAGTTTTGGTAGCTCTTATCACCCTATACATGGAACAACAGACTGGTTCCAAATAGGAAAAGGAGTACATCAGGGTTGTATATTGTCACCCTACTTATTTAACTTCTATGCAGAGTACATCATGAGAAACACTGGGCTGGAGGAAGCACAAGCTGGAATCAAGATTGCCAGGAGAAATATCAATAACCTCAGAAATGCAGATGACACCATCCTTATGGCAGAAAGTGAAGAGGAACTAAAGAGCCTCTTGATGAAAGTGAAAGAGGAGAGTGAAAAAGTTGGCTTAAAGCTCAACATTCAGAAAACGAAGATCATGGCATCCAGTCCCATCACATCATGGCAAATAGATGGGGAAAGAGTGGAAACAGTGACAGACTTTATTTTTTCTGGGCTCCAAAATCACTACAGATGGTGATTGCAGCCATGAAATTAAAAGATGCTTACTCCTTGGAAGGAAAGTTATGACCAACCTAGAAAGCATATTCAAAAGCAGAGACATTACTTTGTCAACAAAGGTCCATCTAGTCAAGCTACAGTTTTTCCAGTGGTCATGTATGGATGTGAGAGTTGGACTGTGAAGAAAATTGAGCACTGAAGAACTGATGCTTTTGAACTGTGGTGTTGGAAAAGACTCTTGAGAGTCCCTTGGACTGCAAGGAGATCCAACCAGTCCATCCTAAAGGAGATCAGTCCTGGGTGTTCATTGGTAGGACTGATGTTGAAGCTGAAACTCCAATACTTTGGCAATCTGATGCAAAGAGCTGACTCATTTGAAAAGACCCTGATGCTGGGAAAGATTGAGGGCAGGAGGAGAAGGAGATGACAGAGGATGAGATGGTTGGATGGCATCACCGACTCAATGGACATGGGTTTGGGTGAACTCCGGAAGTTGGTGACAGACAGGGAGGCCTGGTGTGCTGCAGTTCATAGGGTCACAAAGAGTCGGTCACGACTGAGTGACTGAACTGAACTGAACTGATCATCCTATATGGGGCTTCCCAGGTGTCTTAGTGGTAAAGAATTTGCCTGCCAATGCAAGAAATGTGGATTCGATCCCTGACTTAAGAAGATCCCCTGGAGAAGGGAATGGCTATCCACTCCAGTATTCTTGCCTGGAAAATTCCATGGACAAAGGAGCCTGGTAAGCTACAGTCCATGGGGTGGCAAAGAGTCGGACGTGATTGAGCATGCATGCATGACAATCTTATATTGTGATTCTTCATTGTTTCTCCATGCTGAGAGTTTGGTGATAGCATGAACTCTGTCACTGTCTTCTCTAGGAAAATTTCTCATAGTAGAACCTCAGTAAATACTTGTAACAAGATTGCATGAATTTACAAATAAATACTTGGGATATAAGCTCTTTCTCCTCCACCAAATGTTTTCTGAATTTAATGGTCCACATGAGTATTTCTGATGCTCAGGACAATTCCTTTCTGCATTGCAAAATTTAGTGTATCCATCCATGGTGTCGCTGCTTCAGAAGCGGTGTGCATATGTTTGTATGTGTGCATGCTTTATTTCCTAAAATAGATTATATCTTCCTCCAGAGAGGGGACCAAAGACTGCCCCTCTTTACATCCTCCAGGCTACTTAGCCAAGGTCTGGACTTGCACTGAATGATGATTAATCAAAATGTTTGCTAATTGCTCTCTTCCCAAGCAGCAGAGGCAAACACATTGTTATTGTTATCTTTTCCATTTTCCATTTCAGTTTTGTTTTATAGGGAAGCCTAAGAAACCCCCTTCCATGGGGAAATCTTGTACAAATTAAATCCTCATATCTATGGGCCAAGGTGGGTGATGAAGGCTGCTTGGAGGAGAGGGAAGGCCCAGCCTGCCTCCAGGCTCCATCCTGCTCTGTGGCTCAGAGACCTCGGCAAGGAAGTAAACAGGGTCTAAATGAATTCTGCAGATGATACTAAAATGGGAAATGTTGGAATAATAACATGGGCCCTCACAAGGAAAATAAAATAAGGTTCAACTTGGAAAAAAGAACTAACACATCGAGGGGAAAATAATTCAAAACACAGATTCAGCAGGCAGGACAGACTTGGAAAGCAGCACATACAGCAAGCTCTTCTATGGTCCAAAGTCAGGGTTGACATTTCAGTGCATTCACTCTTCTTCCCCCCCTCATCACTGAAAGGTTGACACTTTTCTATGGTTCCGATAAAATTTGAGGCTGAAATTTTCATATCCCAAACTGAACTCTTTTGATGTAGGCAGGCAATTGTAACTTGAAAAGATCTGACATAAATAATAAAATGGACAAGGGAAAAATCCAAATATTTATTTATAATGATAGCTTCTCAGAGCAGAACGAGGACAGATTATCTGAACAGAAACAGTAGGGCAAAGTACACTTCGCAAAATATTCATATTAATATTCCATCACAACTTCCACCACTTTAATGGCCACAGCACAGAGGCTCTTGCTTTCTAAAGAGATGAATTAAGGATGCTGTTCAGTGGTTCAGATGGGTAACCATTTTTATTTCTTCCTATATCTCCACAGTGTTACAAATAAGTGTACAAATAAGAATTTGTAGCATCATCACTGGCCCTTTTATAGCCTTCTGCTCTCAATTGTCAGTTACAGCACTTTTGCTTCTACCAAGGCAGAGTTAGAGAATGGATCCTTCTGTGGTTTGGAGATATATTGGTCGTCTTATTAATTAAAACATTTTGTAGTATAAAGTTGTTTTAACACAATTGCACATATAATCCTCAAAAAATAGATCACAGTTTCAAACACTCCATTTGACCCCTACTATTTTTTATCATTTCAGCTCACCTTTACTAGCTCTTTCGACCTTAGATTCCATTCCACACCAGCAATTAAAAGGAGTGAAAGAATCTCTCCCAAACAGATTTGGAATCTCATACAAATTCGGATTAGCATGAAAACCAGACAAAAAGAAGGGATGGGCTAAATATTTTAAGATTTTCATCATTAGGCTCTTGCCTGATGCTCATTTGCTCTGATTTCTTTTAAGCCAAGGGTATGAAACTACAATTATTTTTCAGGTTTCTAAGAAAAAAAATTGTTTACCATCATTATTTTAATAAGTAATAATCCTTGTGTTTTCTAGCGGTGAGTAAATTCAGACAGAATGATAACAATGTGTATTTTCACTCTCTTAAAGCATATTTTATACAGGAACTTATCTGCCAATTTAAAAAAGTCTCGGGACTTCTACTTCTCACCAAAATAAGGTCAGTCAGTCAGTTCAGTCACTCAGTTGTGTCCAACTCTTTGCAATCCCATGGACTGTAGGATGTCAGGCTTCCCTGTCCATCAACTCCCAGAGCCTACTCAAACTCATGTCCATTGAGTTGGTGATGCCATCCAACCATCTCATCCTCTGTTGACCCCTTCTCCTCCCACCTTCAATCTTTCCCAGCACCAGGGTCTTTTCCAGTGAGTCAGTTCTTTGCATCAGGTAGCCAAAGTTTCAGCTTCAACATCAGCCCTTCCAATGAATAGTCAGGACTGATTTCCTTTAAGATGGACTGGTTGGATCTCCTTGCTTTCCAAGGGACTCTCAAGAGTCTTCTCTGACACCACAGTTCAAAAGCACCAGTTCTTTGGCTCTCAGCTTACTTTATAGTCCAACTCTCACATCCATACATGATTACTAGAAAAACCATAGCTTTGACTAGACAGACCTTTGTTGGCAAAGTAAAGTCTCTGCTTTTTAATATGCTAAGTTGGTCATAGCTTTTCTTCCAAGGAGTAAGCATATTTTAATTTCATGGCTGCTTTCCCTATTGCCTGAAACAACCAAAAATACACAAAATATGTGAGAAAAAATTTATAAGACATTGCACATTGGGCAAAAAAGAACACTCATCTCAGAGAGATGGGGGAAATGAGACGTACAACTGCTCTGCCATATTAATATGGGAGACTTTTCAGGTTGCAAAGCAGAGAGAATGAACCCATACAGAGACTGGTAAACTACTTAATATAAGAAGACAGTGAAAATTCTGGGGTGAGTAAGGCAGCTGGAACACACAGGAAACAGTATTTTAGAAAAAAAAGAGTCAGGGAGAGAGATCTCTAGGTTGGAAAGGGTCCATCTTATGTATCCAATTGAGTGAAAGTGAAAAAGTAAAAGTGTTAGTCATTCAGTCATGTCTGACACTTTGCAACCCCATGGACTGACTATAGCCCAACAGGCTCCTCTGTCCATGGGATTTCCTAGGCAAGAATACTGGAGTAGGTTGCCATTTCCTTCTCTAAGGGATCTTCCCAACCCAGGGATCAAACCCAGTACTCCTGTGTTGCTTGTCTTAATGGTGGGGAATAATTAGCCATAGGATCTAGACTATGTATCTCTAGTTAACTAAAGATAACTGTTCTAGTCTCACCTAACCAGTCTTAAAATCAAAACAATCATTTTTTCATGTAATTTAACTTTATTTTGAGATAAAGATCAACACTTGTGACAATGAAAAAATATTCAGCATTCAACAGAATAAAATTTACAATGGTTAGTATTCAATAAAAAAAATACTAGGTAATGATAAAGTTGTAAGATATCACCCATAACGAGGGTTGATTAATCAAAGACAGCCCAGAACTGATATAGATGTTAGACAGCTGATAAGAATATTAAGTAGGCATTATAAATAAATTGCATATATTCAAAAAGTTAGAAATATGGAAGATCTAAAAAAATTAAACTTCCTGAGATGAAAACTGCAATGTATAAGACAAAAAATATACTGGCTAAGATTAATGGCAGATTAGACCTTAGATAATGCAGAAGAAAAGATAAGTGTATTTGATAGTACAGGAACAGAACTATCAAAGATGAAACACAGAGAGATGAAAGCATCAATGAATTGCAGGAAAAATTCAAATGGATTAATATGCATGTGATTTTTCACTCTGGAAGGAGAGAGAGAATGGAAGGAGGCAAAAAAAGAAATTAGAAAACTAATGGACACAGATTTTTTTTTTTTAATTTGAAAATATCTATAAGTACAAATATCCAAGTAGCTCAATAAACCTCAAGCACAAGACATATGCAGAAAATTGTATTGAAACACGTCACAATTAAATCACTAAAAACCAGTGTGAGAAATAGAAAATCTTAAATTTAATGAGAGAATATTATGTACAAAAAATAAAAATAAGGGTGAAAACATATGTCCTATTGTAAACAATAAAAATGAGAAGGCAGTGAAGCAACATTAAAAAAAAAATGCTGAATAATAAAGCTGCCACTCAGAACCAAAGGGAAATCAATGAAAATTTTTATGAAAAGAAAAACAAGCTAAATAAAACCTAAATTTAATTCTTTGAGAAAATCAATGAAATTAATAAACCTCTAGCCTAAGATATCAGGAAAAAAGAAAGAGGATACAAATTAGCAATACCAGGAATGAGAAAGGTGACATCAGTACAGGTTCCACAGATATTAATGGATAAGAAGAGACTATGGACAACTTTATGTCAGTAACTACAACAAATTAAATGAAAGGGACAAATTCTTTGAAGGACACAAACTACTTTATTCAGCTCACTTAAAGCTAACTCAAAAAGAAATGGATAACCTAAACTATATCTACTGGAAAAACTGGAATTTAGTTGGAAAAACAAAACAAAACAAAACTCTACACAAAGAAACTGCAAGAGTACATGGCTTCCCTGGTACACTCTACAAAACAATTGAAGAGAAGGCATTATGTTAAGTGAAATAGGTTAGACAGAGAAAAATAAATTGTATGTGGAATCTAAAAAAGTTTAGAATTTATGTATTCTTAATATTTTTCATTTTGAGTGAAGCTAGACATATCAGAAAACTCAGCTAAACAACAAAATTGTGCTCTATTTTATCAGAACAATAACTGGAATTTTAAAGAAAAAGCTTTAGAATCAGATACAGCCAACGTGACTCTTAGCTACTTGACTTTGGGGAAGTAATTTCTTCACTCTGTGTTTCAGTTTCCCCTTCTGTAAAACATGGATTATAATCAAACTCAGCCTAACAAGATTGTTATATAAATTGTGGAAATCAGACTTGAAAAAGACACATGTACCCAATGCTCATTGCAGCGCTGCTTACAATGGCTAGGACATGATAGCAACCTACATGTCCATCAGCAGATGAATAGATAATGAAGTTGTGGTACATATGCACAATGGAATATTACTCAGATACAAAAAGGAATGCATTTGAGGCAGTTCTTTTTTTAATTAAAAAAAATAAATGAGGTGGATGAAACTAGAGCCTACTATACAGAGTAAGTCAGAAAGAGAAAGACAAATATCACATTTTAATGCACCTACGTGGACTCTAGAAAGATGGTACCAACAATCCTATGGGCAGGGCAGCAAAGAAAACACAGACACAAAGAAGAGACTTTTGGACTGAGTGGGAGAAGGAGAGAGTGGGATGATTTGAGAGAATAGCATTGAAACATATACATTAGCATACATAAAATAGATAGCCAGTGGGAGTTTTATGTATGATGCAGGGCACCCAAAGCCAGTGCCCTGTGACAATCTGGAGGGATGGGAAGGGGAAGGAGGTGGCAGGGGTGGGGGCGGTCTTGGAGGAAGGGGACACATGTATGTCTATGGCTGATTGATGTTGATGTATGGCAAAAACCATCACAATATTGTAAATTTATTATCTGCCAATTTAAAAAGAAGATATGTAATGAGTATTTAGCACAGGATATGAGTAGACTTTACACATTGCTTCTTGTTAGTATATTGATGTATGTATCCTGGATCCATCTAAAACTCTCCAAAATCTATGGATGTACCTTGCGTCATTGGTCTCTG
Organism: Bubalus kerabau; assembly: GCF_029407905.1. Taxonomy (NCBI): domain Eukaryota; kingdom Metazoa; phylum Chordata; class Mammalia; order Artiodactyla; family Bovidae; genus Bubalus; species Bubalus kerabau. The sequence continues at coordinate 28,481,611 of NC_073632.1, read as the reverse complement.
AGGTCTCATAGGAGATGCCAAGAATCTATTTGTGGAAATTAGATGTAAAGCTTACTCTTCCTTTCATCTTTGATGATATGGCCACATCCACTTGAGATATGAGTTGTTATGTTGATGGAAGGGAAGCAAATGCTGGAATGAGTGAAATGTTGGAAACAGAGAAGAGGCCTGTGGGACTACAAAGGTATTTGTCAGAATGTAACCATTTCAGCCAAGACCATAGATACCTCTAGTCTCATGATGTTTGCATGCATGAGAATATCAGCCCTAACTCTTTTTTCCACTCAAAACTTCTAAAAAGTTGGAGTAGTAAAAAGAGGTGGACTTGAAACCCTCAAATTAGGTGTAAATTACTTTACTTTCTCATCTGAATTTTTTTTTAATTTCTCCAACTAAAGAAAGAAGGCCAACAAAAAGATTTTTATTGTTATTCTTATTACCACTATTACTATTACAGGTTAGTTATTGATTACCACTATGAGTTAGACATGATGCTAGACAGTTTTGTTATTCCACTTATCTTCACAAAAATTAATCCCATAGAGTTGTTAGTCTATTTCTCATTTATAGATGAGAAAGCTGAGGCTTGGCGATATGAACTAATTTGTCCAAAGACATACAGCTAGTAAATATCATATATGGGCTATGATATCAATTGTCTGAGCACAGAGTCCATGTGTTCCTGCTACGGAATGCCCTCAAGCATTCTGTCTCTGAGGTTAAGATGGTTTAAAAATCAAGTTCTGAGAATCATATCTTGATTTTGATATTACTTCTTTAATGTCAAACAAATTAATTAAACTCAAGTTTTCTCAACTGTCCTATTTATTCTACTGTTTTGTTGCAAGGGAAAAATGCAATTCAATTCTGTAAATTACACTTTTAAGAATTTACATGTTACATATACTGTTGCTTCCTTACCATCACGATTATGATTTTATAGCCCATATTAGTTAGTGTTCAGGTGACTTCAGAACAATTATTTTAGTAATTAAAGTAAACATCATGTTGAATTTAAGTTAGAACTTAAGAATAATCACAGATTTTTAATGTTGCCTTAATTATCCAAAGAGAGATTCCAGTTTGATCACGAAGATCATAGAAATTCATAGAACAAGCTTTAAGACAGTCAATGTGTGTCTTATCAGGAAAAAACAGGCAATCAATTTATTACCATTTATCACTTACACTAGCCTCCATGGCAGTTTGAAACTTCTCAACAACAAATCTTAACACATTATTGACCAGAGACACATATTAATACATCTTTGGTTACCCAAATGTTATTGACCAGAAATGTTTCAATATTCACTTACATAACAAATCACTAGTCAGTGGCATTAGTTTCTGCAAAAATCCCCCAGTTGACAATGTGTTAATAAATATATAAAAAGATATATCTTATTATGATAAGAAGACATATGATATGTGTATATTGTAACTTTCCTTAAGCACAGAGAATCAGATTTTAGAGTTCAGGTCATGCGACATTGATCAGATTGAGGTATCTGTAGAGAAATAGTAGGAGATGAAGTTACAAATGGATTTTGAGAACAGGTTGCAAGAATCATTAGTGTAAGTCAAAGAATTTGTAATTTTCAGTGTGACATTGTTAAACCAATAAATATATCTAACTAAAGAAGGTACGTGTTAGAAATCTGCAGTTAGAAATACCAGCAATACATCAGAAAATTTCAAATAGGGGAGGAGACTGAAGGCAAGAACAGTCCAAGTTGCTATTTAAAGCTTTGGAATTTAGATAATGGTTGCAGAGAGGAAACCGAAAAGAAATGAATTAAAAATGACAAATCATAGTCAACTTTGTTTGGTGAGGGTTGAGTTTGCAAAGGAAAATTTGAATTTCATAATCTGAAAGAATAGGCATTTCAAAAGTAGAAGTTCAGCAGTTATCTGAAAATAAAGTCAGTTTTGAAAGAAATGCTTAAGCATGGAGTATGTGAGGTCATTACAAGATAACAAGAATAATTAGCTGAACAAAGCTATATAAAAATAGACCTGGAATCTAGGAGAAACTTTAGGATTAGGCTAATAGATTTGAGAATCATTTACCAACAGAAGATATATTTTCAAAGAATGAAAACTGAGAGTAAAGATAAGAGATTTGAGTCAAAAAATAACTTATATTTCTATATAGGAGAAATGAATAACCACATAACATAGAAAAGCAAAGGCCAGAGAAGTAACCAAAGAATGTCATATATATATATGTGTGTGTGTGTGTGCGTGTGTGTGCTAGCATGTATACATGTTCAGTCACATCCAACACTCTGTGACACTGTGGACTGTAGCCCACCAGGCTCCTCTGTCCATGGGACTTTCTAAGCAAGAATACTGGAGTGAGTTGCCATTTGCTTCTCCAGGGAATCTTCTAGACCTTGGAATCTAACCTGTGTCTCCTGCATTAGAGGTGGATTCTTTACTACTGGGCCACCTGGGAAGTTCCACATTAAACATATATTGTATATTAAATATATACAATTTGAATGTATATATTTATGACTATTATATATATGAAGACCTAGAAAAATAGACTAAAAATGCAGATGGAGAGGTGGATAAGAATTGTATTCTTTGTCTTCAGAAAAAGAATTGGAATCAGAACTCTAAACCAAAAGGATAAAGACTAGCAGAAAATGTAAAGAAGAATATTTTAAATTATTAAAATAATTGATCATGAGAAAGTGGAGAAATAAATATTTATTAATGGTCCATCATGTCTGGTTTATGCTTTGGACCTTGGGCTACAGAATAGAAAACAGAATATTCATTAAAGGATATTTCTTTCAAGAATAATTACATGGACAACAGAACCATCCTATAAGTGACTCCGAAGAGATATTAATGGAGAAATTCACTCAAGATAGATGAGCCAAGTTTTCATTACAGTTGAGGAATTTCCAAAACCCAATTACCACAGTCCATAAATATTTCATCCAAGTTGTTGGGTGTAGTTAAAACAATGAACTGAAGCAGCAGAGACATCACACCTTACTGGTAGATTTTGAGACAGAGTGATATCATGACAATGTGCATGAAATATGCATTCGATGCAAAAGTTAGATCAGAGTTCAAAGTCAGTCTCCAGTACTTCCAACCAGTTTTCATTTAATTCTTATTAAAATAAGAGAATTATGATCGAAAGTAGCTATAATAACTGTTTTGTGATTATGACATTGAATGACATAATCATAATGTCATAATGACATTCCATGAAGTGGAACATAGAAATCAAACTAATTGTAAAGCTTGAAAACAATGAACCAAAAACAGATCATGTGATATAGAGGAGGACAGCAACTTTGCCTAAATTAAGTCATAATCTTCATATATGAATGCTTCCTATATGTCTTTGAACTGAGAGAGACGACCCAGTGATATTCAACACACACTTTGGAGGTTTACCATTAAAGCTTAAGTACATCCAAGTGATGTAATAGAACAATTTCTATTCTAGGAGATCAAAAACATGTCATAAATTAAACAAGGCGCTGTTGTTCCTTATAAGGTCAAAATAAATACATAAAAATTGACTATATAGCACTGGAGACTTAGCTAAGGCTGCAGTTGAAGGAGGTTATCAAAGTCTGCTTGTTAGGAAGAATGAATATCACTAAGATTTTGTTTCGTATAGTGGTTCATCTTATAAAGAGAAAATTTATATTCCTAGAATTCCACCTGAGTATACAAAACTGGGAAAATTAACGCCTCACATCAAAAAGAAAAGAAACGATTCAAACTGGCAACCACAAAGCTGACGGTGAAAGGTTTGCTTGCAAGTTTGATCTCTGCCTTGTGTACTCTGGCCTCACAAACATTACAGTAGCACCTCCTGGGTAAAATAAAGAAATGTGATTTAGAGTCCACACATTCTTTTCCCACTTAGACTCACATTCAGTTGCTCCTTGGAGGATATTATATGACATCGAGTGTTCATTGCTGCAATATAAATGGGAGAAAAGTGAAAGAGGGGAAGAGCAAACTAAAACAAGAAGTTTTATGTGTTTAAAGTTCAGGTTTAGCGCCTCAGTAACTATAGTTTTAGCTCTGAAAACAAATCTTCCGTGGTCTTGCTGAAACACGGCTCAAGGATTACACGTAATATTTATCTTAAACTTTAAAAACATGTGCGCGCGTGCACACACACACACACACACATATACAGCTGACTTACCATGAATTACTTGAATAAAGACCAGAGAAAGCATTGGTATTTGAAAAGCAGATAGACACTAAATTCTAAAGAGTTAAGCTATGGCTATGTAAAATGAGAAATTTGGGATTAACATATACACACTGCTGCATATAAAATACATAAACAATAAGGGCACTATAGCACAGGGAACTATACTCAGTATCTTGTAGTAACCTACAATGGAAAAGAATATAAAAAGGATATGTATATGTATAGCTGAGTTATGTTACTGTATACATTGGAAACTAACACAACATTGTATAATAAATTTAACTATACTTCAATGAAGAAAAATAATATTGCTATGTATACAAAAAGAGACATTTATTTGCTATACCACCTATTCTTTAAACTTCAGGTGTCCAAAGACTAGAGAGACATCTAAATTTAGTTACATATCAAATCCATTGAAAAATCCATGGACATTACAAAACATTCCATTGCCAGCAATAGGCATTTATATCTCTAACTACTTTGTGGATGAGGAATTAGTCTTAGCTGCCCACTAATGCAGCAAGTGAAAAGACACATATGTCTTCTCCACGTGCAAAGTTTAGGAACAGAGTTCCACAGATTGATGTGCAAAACTAATGCTATAGGCAGTTGGAGATGAGCAACTCCCTCTATAAAAAAATTATATTTTTACTAATCAAGTCATATACCTTGCTGAAGAGTTTTATGATTTAATATAATCTGTTTGGGCAACTTCTTATGTAGTTAAGGTAGGGTATTGTTGGGAAAGACCTTGATGCTATGAAAGATTGAGGGCAGGAGGGGAAGGGGGCAACAGAGGATGAGATGGTTAGATAGCATCACAGACTCAATGGACATGAATTTGAGTAAACTCCGATAGTGAAGGACAAGGCAGCCTGGTGTGCTGCAATCCGTGGGGTTGCAAAGAGTCAGATACAACTTATGACTAAACAACAACAAATCTTTGGTTGTACCCGGTCTGCAAGATTTCCCCCCAAAATGCTGGAAATAAGTATTATTAATTTACAATGGGGCATAAACAAATATAGGATTAAAATGTATGACAACCTGTATATTTTTCTAGGGCTGTCATAAAAAAGTACCACAGCTGGATGGCTTAAACAACAGAAATTTATCATCTCACAGTTCTGGAGGTTAGAAGTCCAAGGTTGAATGAACTGTTGGCAGAATTGATTCTGTCTGAGGGCAGTAGCTGCACGCATCTCCTGGTTTGTGTCTTTACATTATCTTCAGTCTGTACATATCCCTGTGTCCAAATTCCCTCTTCCTATGTGGACACCAGTCATATTGGATTAGGGGTCCACCCTACTCCAGTATGACTTCATCTGAACTAATTACATCTCCAACAGTTTTACTCCCAAATAAAATTACATTCTGAGTCACTGGGGTTTAAAACTTCAATTTATCAATTTTGAGCGGGATACAATTCAACTTGTAATACAACCATAAGCATGAAGTTAAAGAGTACTGAAAACTATACAACATTTCTTATTACCCTATTCTTCTAGGTTGACAACAGTCATAATTTATATGTTCCTAGATTTATACGTTGCCTGTGGAAATTATTAAATCCACAGAGAGACTTGTACTGTTAAAAAGAACAAGAGCAAGAGAAATCCTCAAAGACAAAAACAAGCTATCAAGATGTGTTAGACTAGTTTTTATTTAATGGCTCCCAAAGGCGTGTTAACAATTACTCATGAAAAGCCTTTAATAGCACTTGGGATATCTATAAGATAACTAATGGATGTGTAAACCTTGTTTTGGCTCAAACCTGTTGCCGACATGCTCATCACTTTTTCAGCTCTCTATAGCACTAGCTAACTTCACTAAGGTTTAGTAAATACTAGTAACTACTATTGGAGAAGGCAATAGCACCCCACTCTAGTACTCTTGCCTGGAAAATCCCATGGATGGAGGAGCCTGGTAGGCTGCAGTCCATGGGGTCACTAAGAGTCGGACACGACTGAGAGACTTCACTTTCACTTTTCACTTTCATGCGTTGGAGAAGGCAATGGCACCCCCACTCCAGTACTCTTGCCTAGAGAATCCCCAGGATGGGGGAGCCTGGTGGGCTGCCATCTATGGGGTTGCACAGGGTCGGACACGACTGAAGCGACTTAGCAGCAGCAGCAGCAGCAGTAACTACTATAGTCTCTTGACTTGGACTTTTCTCACTACCACTGTACAAAAGATGTTGCTATTATACTTGCCCTACCTCCAATTAAGGCAATATGTCTTGGAGAGGTTCAATAACTCAGTCATGGACACATAGCTTGTTTGGCAGTACTCAAAACTTCTGAAATGCTTCAGTTGTTAGATATTACAATATTTTAGACAAAACTAGGAATATATACATTCTTTTCTAGCTATCTCTTGATTGAGCAAAGTATGCAATCCAACACTTACTTTTCCAGATTGCAATAGTCCATAAACCATCTTTCCAAGCATAAGAGGCAAAAAAAAAAAAATAGGGCAAGTTAATTCCCCAAAAGTGGTAAATTTCATTTTCCCTTTCAAAGTAAATGACTAAATAACCCAAACCTACATAATTCATGTGAGTGATAAAATCAGGTTACATAAACTGCAGCTTAAAAAGGCTAGAATATCGAAAAATAATTCTTTTGAATGACGAGGGTGGGTTGGTGGCTATGGTAGAGATTGCTTGCTAGTGCTCGCCCATATCCAGCTGTCCTCTCTCGCTTAACCATTTCCCACTTTCAAGTATTAGATGAGATGCAGTTATAAGTTTTAATCAAAAAGCTGAGAGTAGAAATGGTTATATCACTTCTGGGCTTAGACACAAAAAGCTCATGCTTAACTCTCTGGAGCTCACATGCCCTAGAAGCTATTTTCCCTATCATTCTGGATCCTGCATTACCATTTGAAAAGTGGCTCTAGTGTAACATCTATAAAGGACTTTGTATGTGTCAGGCCACTAAACATCTGGGGTGTTTTCCATCACCAGTGTGTGCCGGCATAGCCACTTCAGTCCTAGCCAGATCTTTGTAACCCTATGGACTGTAGCCCACCAGTCTCCTCAGTCCGTGGGATTTTCCAGGCAAGAGTACTGGAGTGGGGTGCCACTTCCTCCTTCAGAGGATCCTCCCCAGCTAGGGATCGAACCCATGCCTCCTGCATCTCCTGTGTTACAGATTCTTTACTACTGAACCACCAGAGGCATAGCATAATCTAATCTACCCTGACTAAAACAGACACACCAAGAGTTTCATTTTATTTGTCATTTTTAAGCTTCCTTAAGATTTGTCAGAAAATTGAATAATTCCACCTGGACAGTCACAGGGGTACAACACACAGGTGACTTAGAGAAATCAGATTGGCAACACAAAAAAGGAAAACAGAAAAGGGCTGCTTGCATGGTATGAAATCCATTCTTCACTTCACAACAGCCTTAAACATATGGGACAGATGGAGGAACAAAGTGCCATCAGAAAGTTGCCAGCTTTGACATTCCTGGGACAAAAGTGCTTCCAGAAAGGCATAACTCCACAAGCCTTCAAAATCTGGAGGATTAATTCACTTCATCACCCTCATCAAACGTTAGGAATCATACGACGTTCACTAGGATAAAAACTGATGGAGAAAACAGGGACGATGCCGATGCTTTGTTGCAAAGGAGGCATTTTATTTTAGCTTTAGAATTTTGCTCAAAACCATGAAAAAGAAATTTTTTGAATTTAAGAAATAGTTGTTCTAAAATTATTTATATAATCATCTATAAAGACTATAAAATTTCAGATATTATGATCTTGGACAGAATATATTTGTTACAAGCTGAATATTTGCTGAAATATTTGAACTGAATTCTCAACTAACACGGCAGGGTCTGGAGTTTTGACTGCCTTTGACTCCTAGCTATTCTGCTTAATAGGACTAGGACTTTGGACACGTGAAATGTTTTGCTTCTTGTAAAATGAGAAATATTTCCACATTATATTCAGGTAAGGGTTAAAGGATGCTTCTATATGACTATCCATTTACCACAGGGTTGGATGCATAAAATGTAAACAATGCTTTATAATGAGTAATATTAGTGTCAGAGGGATGGTATGGGGAGGGAGGAGGGTTCAGGGTGGGGAACACATGTATACCTATGGCAGATTCATTTTGATGTTTGGCAAAACTAATAGAATTATGTAAAGTTTAAAAATAAAATAAAATTAATTTAAAAAAATAAAAGAAAAAAAGAATGAACATAAATAAAATTAAATTTAAATGTCTCACAAGTGATTTGTAATCTGCAATTTGAGCAGGAGTAGATATACTGTACTGGTGAACAGCTTAGGCGTTAGGGTTTGTCTGCTGCTGCTGCTAAGTCGCTTCAGTCGTTTCTGACTCTGTGCGTCCCCATAGATGGCAGCCCACCAGGCTCTGGGATTCTCCCCTGAGATTCTCCAGGCAAGAACACTGAAGTGGGTTGGTTACTGGGCTCAAATCTCTGTAATACAACTTTTCATCATTGGGTGAAAAATTGACTAAACTTGGGTAAATTACTAACTTGCTCAATTCTTCAGTTTCTTCCTTTGTAATACAGACCAACATAGAGGAATATGAGAAATAAATGTGAAAACCATAAAAGAGCCTTTTATCACCAAATTACTATTTCCAAAAGTTGAGGGCTATTGTACATACATCATAGATATTTAAATTTTTTTTATTAAAACTAAGTACAAAAATGTTTATTTGATATTATGTTACGCTAAGTTGCTTCAATTATGTCCAACTCTTTGTGACCCCATGGACTGTAGCCCACCAGGATCCTCTGTCCATGGGATGCTCCAACCAAAAATAGTGGGTTGTCATTCCCTTTTCCAGGGGAAATTCCCTATCCAGGCCTCCCATATTATAGGTGGATTCTTTACCATCTGAGCCACTAGGGAAGCCCGATAGCATGTTATAGTTATTCCCGAAGATAACTAAGATATAACATTTGATAATACGTAAAACCAGTACTCAATATAATTAATTTAAAAATATTATGGAAAATTACTATATGCTTTAATACTTACAGATAGATTATGAAAAGAAAGTTAATACTTTCTATATAATAGCTTCAATATTTTTTATGGCTCTTAATTAAATATAGTGAAATCTTATCACAGTAAAAGCCTTATTGAATACATTAAATGAAATGAAATGACAGAAAAATTTTTTTGCATTGTTCAGCATTTCAGATAGTTACAGAATGGTGTTGAGACAATACACACAGCTGAAATAAATGATATTTTTGGGGGGAAGTTTTTTTTTTAAGAGTAGAGTTCAAAGCACAGAGCAGGGGTGAATGCAATACATCTTGCCATGATTTTTCTCTTTGTTTAGACCAGATGCTGTTAAAGTAGAGAGAGAACCTAGAAATCCCATTTCTAGTTGGGCTACTAATCTTTTTGACTAGGGAAAGGCTCTCTAAGTGCCCAGGTAAATGTGTACATGCCACCTGTGTCCCTGCTGCTTCCGTTTAAGAAGATGTTCATACAAAAGAAGAGAAAATGTTTATAAACATAGAGTTGTCTTTGTTCATGACCTCAGTTGAGCCCCAGGAAGGAAGAAAGAAGCATCAGCAAGATGCAAGGGTTCCTAAGTATGCTCTTGTTCGCTGTGACCCCCAGAGTGGCTCTCCTCTATGCATCTTAAATATAACAGAAGTTTTTTTAATTGTAGAAACCAATAAAAAAAATTAATGGACTTCTCAAAAGCCATTTCATAGCTGACTTGTTTAACGATAATGGGCTAAGAATAAGCATGCATATGCTAAGATCAAGGCTGCCCTGGCCTCTCATACTCACTGTCAGGGGTCCTGAGTGTCAGCTGTTTTCCCAGAAGCCCACCCCAAGGGGTAACTGAGAGTCAATAGCTGTCGGTAAACTGGTCCTCAGCCCTGCGGAGGACACAAGTGTTGACCTTCTTTTTTTATTGGAGTATAACTGTTTTACAATGCTGTGTTAGTTTCTGCTGTACAACAACATCAATCAGCTATATATACATATATACCCTCCCTCTGGATCTTCTTTCCCCTAACACCCCATCCCACACCTTTAGGTCATCACAGAGCACTGAGCTGACTTTTCCTGTGCTATACAGAAGCTTCCCACTAGCTATCTATTTTATACATAATAGTGTATATATTGGGCTTCCCTGGTGGCTCAGTTGGTAAAGAATCCGCCTGCAATGCGGGAGGACCTGGGTTCGATCCCTGGTTTGGGAAGATCCCCTAGAGAAAGGAAAGGCTACCCACTCCAGTATTCTGGCCTGGAGAAGTTCATGAACTCTATTTTACACATGGTAGTGTATACATAGACCATAAAGAAAGTTGAATGCTGAAGAATTGATGCTTTTGAATTGCAGTGTTGGGAAAAAAACTCAAGAGCACCTTGGATTGCAAGGATATCCAACCAGTCCATCCTAAAGGAAGTCAATCCTGAATATCCACTGGAGGGACTGATGTTAAAGCTGAAACTCCAATACTTTGGCCACCTGATGTGGAGAAATGACTCATCTGAAAAGACCCTGGACACGATTGAAAGTGAAAAGTGAATGTGGAAGTTGCTCAGTTGTGTCCGACTCTTTGCAACCCCATGGATTGTACAGTCCACGGAATTCTCCAGGCCGGAATACTGGAATGGGTAGCCTTTCCCTTCTCCAGGCGATCTTCCCAACCCAGGGATCGAACCCAGGTCTCTCGCAATGCAGGCGGATTCTTTACCAGCTAAGCCACAACACTGTACATATGACAATGCCACTTCCCTAATTTGTCCCACCCCACTTTCCCCCCAACCCTGTGTCCACAAGTCTGTTTTCTACTTCTGCATCTCTATTCTTGTCCTGCAAATAGGTTCAGTTCAGTTCAGTAGCTCAGTCATGTCCGACTCTTTGCGACCGCATGAATCACAACACGCCAGGCTTCGCTGTCCATCACCAACTCCCGGAGTTCATTCAAACTCATGTCCATCGAGTCAGTGATGCCATCCAGCCATCTCATCCTCTGTCGTCCCCTTATCCTGATCCCAATCCCTCCCAGCATCAGAGTCTTTTCCAATGAGTCAACTCTTTGCATCAGGTGGACAAAGTATTGGAGTTTCAGCTTCAGCATCAGTCCTTCCAATGAACACCCAGAACTGGTCTCCTTTAGAATGGACTGGTTGGATCTCCTTGCAGTCCAAGGGACTCAAGAGTCTTCTCCAACACCACAGTTCAAAAGCCTCAATTCTTCGGTGCTCAGCTTTCTTCACAGTCCAGCTCTCACATCCATACATGACCACAGGAAAAACCATAACCTTGACTAGATGGACCTTTGTTGGCCAAGTAATGTCTCTGCTTTTCAATATGTTATCTAGGTTGGTCAGAGTATACCATTTTTCTAGATTCTTTATATATGCATTACTATATATTCGTTTTTCTCTTTCTTTCTTCACTTTGTTTGATAGACTCCAGGTTTTTCCACATCATTTCACCACCTGCAGTCAAGAGCAGGTCCACCCTAAGGACTAACTATGCAAACCCATCTTCCTTAGCCTCCTTAACTCCATCTCCAGGAGTTACAAAGTCATCTCATATGTACATTTTACCCTTCCTCGTTAACTGCCAATTCAACCCAGATCAGCCTAGTCAGTGGTATGACACTAACCCCTTTAAACTTTTAGGCCTTTTTAAAGTTCAGTTCCAGAGGTGGAGGGCAGCTCTCACTTTCTTCCCCTTTTATTCTGGCCTTTTCTTCCCCTTCTCCTACCCTTTAGCTCCTCTGAATCCCTTCTACTGCACCCTCTGGAACACATAATCCAGTATTATGGGAATTCCCTTTTTTTCCACTTCTTTCTATAACGTTCTCTCCATGCTCTGACTCAAATACAAACCTAGTTCTTCTCTTATGTACCTAGCTCCCCTACAACTTTCCCTGCTATACAGAGATTGCTAGCACCTCAGTACTTGTCCAATGGGACCTGGAAGTGGGGTTCACAACCTTGCTCTTCATTGCTGCTCTCAGACCTTTCTGCCTCCCTCCCCCTAAGAATTAAACCTGTTTTAAATTTCATATCATCCATTCATACCATCTACAAGACCATTTTTGCTGTGTGTGGTTCTTTCATATTTTTCTTTTCTCCCTTATGTTTTCTCAGGATTTTATCTTGCAGCTCATTATCATCAGTCTCTCCAACATTACTCCTGTGTGTATTTTTATAGGTTCAAGATTTAATCTGTTGCTCCATCTAACATCTTATCCTCTCTTTTCCATGAATTCTTCTCCTACAATGATCTTGTCCTCTACACATTCACAATAAGCAACTCTCGTGGGTCACTCCCAAGTTCTTACCAATTCCAATAACTGTGGTTCCTTTATGATCTCAGTTGTATGGTTCCCATTCACTGACCACTGATTTCTACCTCTCCGCCTCATTTTCTACAATACACTGACTCCAAAATACTTAGAATGCACTGGGATCTCCAACCCACTGATTCTACTGCTTTTTCCCTATCCTTTGTCTTCATTTGTTTTCTATTCTTTTTATTCAGCTTAAATCCTATAGCTTAACATAACCATCACCTTCTTATATCCTGAATATCCTCCCCTTTCTCTTATTTACTTAGCAAAGCCGAAAACCTCATTAAACCCAATTCTCTACCTATTCTTACTCTACATGCATGGTTAGAAGAAACTCTCCCAACTGTGCTGACTGTTCTCATTGTAATTTCTCGTCTGTGAACCTCAAGGGCACATGTATTGCTGCAGATCGTCTCACTATATGTCCTTAGTCAATTCATGCTGGCACATGCTACTTCAGTAGTCTGCTTTCTCTTCCTCTCCCCGAGAGGATTATATCATTTCTTTTGCTTCTCTCCTCTCAAAGTAATTATAAAAATTAATATAAAAGTGAGAAAAGGTATTAAGTATAGAAAAAACATACAGGAGTCTTATATCAGAAATAAACAAAAAGATTCATATTTAAAGATACTATTTACAAAAGCAACAATAGTTTAGTACATCTAAGAACAAACTAAATTTAATCATAAATGATCACCAGAGATCTAAAGTATTAAAACTTATGAATAAAACCTAGCTAAATGGAAAGATATACAAATAAGTTGGATATTTGTTTAAGTGTATATGCTTATACAAATATTCAACATGTAAAGGCATCAGTTCTCTTTAAATAAATCAGTGGACTTAATGTAATTTCAATTAAAACATCTCAAATAAGGCATATATTTGTGTGGTGAGTATAAGATCCCCTAGAGAAGGGAATGGCAACCCACTCCACTATTCTTTCCTGGAGAGTTCATGGGGTTGCAAAGAATTGGATGCACGGAGCAGCTAACACTTTCACTTTCAGATCATGTAATTTAACAAGCCAGTATTTTTATGATAAGATAAAGAGTCAAATCACAGTGAAAGAAGAAAGTGACTTGTTCTTCTGGATAATAACATTTTTTTGTAAGTCTCTGGTATTTGTGATTGAATAAAATTGGTACCTCATTCTATGATCAAAAGACAAATGAAGCAGTTAGGACAGAATAGAAAGTTCAGATATAGGCAACCATATCTTTGCAAATGTGATTTCTGACTGAGTTTACATTACAGATCATCTGAAAAAGAATGGACACAATTAAATAGTGAGGTGAACATTTGTTATCCACATGCACAAAAATACACAAAATTTGATGCCAGTAGACCACTGATCCGCCTCTTGAGAAATTTGTATGCAGGTAAGGAAGCAACAGTTAGAACTGGACATGGAACAACAGACTGGTTCCAAATAGGAAAAGGAGCTCGTGAAGGCTGTATATTGTCACCCTGTTTATTTAACTTATATGCAGAGCACATCATGAGAAATGCTGGACTGGAAGAAACATAACCTGGAATCAAGATTGCTGGGAGAAATATCAATAACCTCAGATATGCAGATGACACCACTCTTATGGCAGAAAGTGAAGAGGAACTCAAAAGCCTCTTGATGAAAGTGAAAGTGGAGAGTGAAAAAGTTGGCTTAAAGCTCAACATTCAGAAAACAAAGATCATGGCATCCAGTCCCACCACTTTAAGGGAAATAGATGGGGAAACAGTGGAAACAGTGTCAGACTTTATTTTTCTGGGCTGCAAAATCACTGAAGATGGTCACTGCAGCCATGAAATTAAAAGACGCTTACTCCTTGGAAGGAAAGTTATGACCAACCTATATAGCATATTCAAAAACAGAGACATTACTTTGCCAACAAAGGTTCGTCTAGTCAAGGCTATGGTTTTTCCTGTGGTCATGTATGGATGTGAGAGTTGGACTATGAAGAAGGCTGAGCGCCAAAGAATTGATGCTTTTGAACTGTGGTGTTGGAGAAGACTCTTGAGAGTCCCTCGGACAGCAAGGAGATCCAACCAGTCCATTCTGAAGGAGATCAGCCCTGGGATTTCTTTGGAAGGAATGATGCTAAAGCTGAAACTCCAGTACTTTGGCCACCTCATGCGAAGAGTTGACTCATTGGAAAAGACTCTGATGCTGGGAGGGATTGGGGGCAGGAGGAGAAGGGGACGACAGAGGATGAGATGGCTGGATGGCATCACTGACTCGATGGAAGTGAGTCTGAGTGAACTCCGGGAGTTGGTGATGGACAGGGAGGCCTGGCGTGCTGCGATTCATGGCATCGCAAAGAGTCAGACACGACTGAGCAACTGATCTGATCTGATCTGAACCAATATATGAAAATATAAATACTTAAAAGTATTAAAAGAAATATAATTGTTTTTATTATGAGAGGAAGATTTCTTATAAGGCACAAAATTACAAACCTCAAAGGAACTTTTGATAAAATCAAAACTGCTTTAAGGTGTTATCTTCCCTATTAAATAAATTGCATTGGAAATGAAAGACATGCTCTAAGTAAGAGGCCATTTGTAGCACAGGAATTATTACTTACAATATATAAAGAATACTCACAAAGCAATAAGAAATTTAAAAAATATGAACCAAGTTTATTTAACAAAAGAAGCATAACTGGTCAGAAAAGCACATGAAAATATCTTCCTCTGCAATGATGTCTATCAAAGTGTAAATTGATTCTCAACCTCATTGGTATTTATCAAAATGTAAATTAAAACCAAGATGAAGTACCATTTTCCCCAAAAGTTTGGCAATTTTAGAAAATCAGCATAGCATGAATGGGCGAAGGCATGACATGAATAGAAATCATTGCATAGAAAACAGTGTAACAATGTTTGGTAAACAGAAAACATGAATCTCAATGACTCAGGAATTCTATTCCTACAGTTCCTGAGTGACTATAATATCACCATTTTCCCCTCTTCCTAAAAATGCTAAAGTTGTCAAAGCTTCAACAAAGGTGAATGCTTTGCTTTAGTCTCTGCTGTCAAGTCAGCAATTCACACCTGCTGTGAGAGAAGTACACACATCCTCACTCACATGTGATGGTAAGTTAGAGCAACACTGTTCATTCAGTTACTGCTGGATCCTCATGTCAGCACATTTATTGCTAATCTAGTTTTGCACTCCTTTTCAATGGCTAGACAAGTCAGGACAGAATCTCCTGGAGCTGAGACATGCAGGCACCATTGAGTTGATTAAGGAGTTTATCTTTCTCCCTGTCTTTCTCCCTTCCTTCCTTCTTTTGCTCCTTCCTTCATTCCTTCCCTTAAAAATGGAATTATATCCTACATAATGACAACTGGTTGATAGAGAAGTTTCAGCAGACAGCCCATAACAATAAATGATTAGTCATGTAAGAGTGAGCACTGATATATCTGGGCAGGTACAGCAGATGTCCTCAGGCATGACATGCAGGCTCAGCAGCCACATGGAACTACTTAGCTATTAGATCGTTCCAACACACACACTATGTATGTGTTAATTACTTAGCCCAATACTTCTCTCCATGAATGTCACCTGTACTTGCAATGATATGTTTTTTGTATCAAGCAAGATATTTTAAAATATTTTAAGATTATGGTCTGATGAATATCTCAGTTCGTTACTATTCCAGCTGCACGAAGCCTGAGTGATTTCCAAAGACTCAAATTCCCCAGTATGATTAGTTTTGATTAATCTAATGACTTTTGGCTTTTGTTCAGTCGCTCAGTCTTGTCCAACTCTTTGTGACCCCAGTATGCCAGGCTTCCATGTCCTTCACTAGCTCCTGGAGTTTGCTTAAATTCATGTCTATTGAGTCAGTGATGCCATCAAACCATCTCATTCTCTGTCACCCCCTTCTCTTCTTGCCCTCAATCTTTCCCAGCACCTGGGTCTTTTCCAATGATTTAATAGGTTACTAATAATACCTACTCATAACACTTCCTAATAACATGTATGTTTAGGAATTGTTTTAGGACTTTTCATGTTCAGGTGTGTTGCTGTTTTCAGTAAAGAAAAGCAATTCACATAGATAAACAAGTTTCTTCTAAGTGAGATACGTATGTTTGCATACCTCTGTTCACAAGTATAAGGAAGGCACACTAAGTTTAAGTTATGATCGTGCTGTTACTGAAGTTCTTCTGTAAGTAAATTGCTACAATTAAGTATATTCAAGACATATTGGAGATAGGCACCATAAAACATACATATGTACCTAAAACACACACACACTTACACACACACACACACACACACCACACAAGAAAGGTATTATGCAGAATACATCTATATTCATTTTACAGTAAAGTTCACCCAACTTGAGAAATCTATGAACTATTGCCCTTTTACTCTACAGAAGGACAGCAATGTTATCTCAAAGAAATTGTTCACTTTGTGCTAAGGATTAAAGGATTTATACCTTGGGAAATTAAAGAATTTGTACCAAGTGGCATTTTAAACCCTGTTCTTACCATATGACTACCCAGTAACTAGATTGAGAACCAAAGTGTAATAGAATATCAAATCTTTCACAGACTGAGGGGACTTCATTAATGATGACTCAGAATAAAATGTGTTTGATGAGTATCTATTATATGAAAAACATTCTCTGACAATGCTATTAAGCAGAAAGTTTCATAGTTAGTGAGTGAGATTCAGCAATACAGAGTAAATTGAAAAAAAGTAAATAGTAAAATGTAACTTTGCTCTAAAGAAGGGAGGTTAGCATTTAAATGAGAGGATCAGAATAGACTTTATAAAGGAGAAAGCATATGAGCTGGAATCCAAGGATGGCTAGATTTGACTGAGGAAAGAGGAAAAAAAACAAGTCAAAGTTATAAATAAACGAACCCATGTAAGTAAAGCCATGGTGCATTCCAGGCATTGAATTATTTTGTGAATGATGAATGAAAATAGAGAGTATTGTTTGTAGTAAAACCACAACTGTATCTGTTAAGATATTAAAATGTCTTCAGGCAAAAATTCCAGCGTGTATCAGCAGTGCTAGTATCTTCTGGCATCTAGTTTTTCCCATGCTCTAATCCACTTCCTTCAGCGTATAGACTTTGGCTTCCTTTGTTGTTTTCATGGTCATAAGCTGCTTGTGTAACTCCAGACATCAGGTTCTCATTATACAACAAAGCAAAAAGGCAAGGGGTAGGGGAGTCATTGCTTATACATCTTTTTTTATCATGGAGAAAATGTATCCTCAAAATGTTCCACAGCAAAGTTTCTCTATATTTAATTGGCCAGAGTTGGGTTGCCTAACCACCTCAGACTAACCACTGGCAGAAGGAAAAGGAATCTACCATGATTCATGCCCTGGCACTGTGTAAGGTGATTCCTGAAGAAAACCGGGGTTCTTTTAGTAAGGAGGAAGGGCTATTTAGTAGGAAGCAACAGTCCATGCCATTGTGCGTGCTTATGGAATATGGTAGAGAGACCATATGACATAAATCTAGAAAAGATTTGAGTGGGAGAATGAAAAATATTGGCCATCCATCTAAGAAGCTGATTTTTAATGTGGTTGCCAGTTGGAAGACTTTTAAATTGAAAGTTCTGTGGGTTTATTTCTTTATTTTTTAGTTTAGTTTCCTTTGGGTTTGGTTTCATTCTGTTAGTAGAACAATTACTCTAGCAGCAGTGTGTAAACTAGATCAAAACTGAAAGTCTGGTAGTAAAAGAAACAGGAGATTCTCAAATTACCAGCAATGAGCGATGGGTCATGGAAACAAAATTGATTCAAACAGTATTTCAGAAGTTCAGTTGAAGAATGTGGAGATTCACTGAGTAAGAGAGTAAGTATGGCTTCCCAGATGGCACTAGGGGTAAAGAAGCCACCTGCCAATGCAGGAGATGTAAGAGGCACAGGTTCAACCCCGGGTGGCAAAAAAATCCCCTGGAGAAGGGCATGGCACACACTCCAGTATTCTTGCCTGAAAAATCCCATGGACAGATGAGCCTGGCGGGCTACAGTCCATAGGGCGGCAAAGAGTTGGATATGACTAAAGCACCTTAGTGAGTGAAGTTAAGTTGCTCAGTCATGTCTGACTCTTTGCGACCCCATGGACACCAGGCTCCTCTGTCCATGGGATTTTCTAGGCAAGAATACTGGAGTGGGTTGCCATTTCCTTCTCCAGGGAATCTTCCCGACCCAGGAATTGAACCCAGGTCTCCTGCACTGTAGACAGACGCTTTACCATCTGAGCCACCAGGGAAGTGCTAAAGCACCTTAGTACCCAATCAAAAAGTGACTGTAAGTCTTTAAGATCAGGTTTTCAAGAACATAGTGCATCTGTGAATAAAATAGTCAAGAAGATGATTCCAAGAGGAAAATGATGAGAGCATCTTTTAGTAGACTGAAATAAGTTTAATAATCCTTTGGCTAGTTATTCAACCAAAGTTTCCACCATAAACAATACACAGCAATGTGACATTAGATGCTTGAATTATCAGTTGAGATTGATTAAGCAATCTAGTAACCAGGCAGTAAATACTACTAAGGAAAATCTAGAAAAAAAATCTCATTTATATTTATCTATTTTTGTTTTATATGATAGATAATTTATGTTATATTGGATATTACTTATTACTTTATATTATATTTATATATTAAATTATTACTAAAATATATTAAGTCAAAGGTTAAGGAGTATTACATATAAAATATTGGGTTTATTAACATGTACTCTGTAATTTATTAGATATAAATTATGAATTGCCTTAAGGAAGAAAAATATAAAAGTGAAATATTTATAGCAGCCACATCTTAACAATGAATTTGGAAGTGTCTAATTTTAGCATTGTATGTATAAACCTGTTTTGAAATCAATACTAGAAAGGAATAAGTTATTTTAAGTGCACTTTTGAGAAAAAATCATTAGACATAAATCTGATGTTGATAAAATAAGTTTTATATTTAAAATATAAAGAAATATATTAATATGTCAAGTTTTTCATCACATTCCTTGTTATGTGACTGTTTCTACTAAAAATGTTGTTGTTGTTCAGTTGCTAGGTCGTTTCCCACTCTTTCGTGACCCCATGGAGTACTGTAGCGAATAAGGCTGCTCTATCCGTGGGATTTCCCAGGCAAGAATACTGGAGTGGGCTTCCATCTCCCTCTCCAAGGGATCTTCCTGACTCAGGGATCGAACCCACATCTCCTGCATTTGCAGGCCAGTTCTTTACCACTGAGCCACCAGGGGAGCCCCAAAATGTTACTGCTGCTGCTACTGCTAAGCCGTGTCAGTCGTGTCTGACTCTGTGCGGCTCTATAGACGGCAGCCCACCAGGCTCCCCCGTCCCTGGGATTCTCCAGGCAAGAACACTGGAGTGGGTTGCCATTTCCTTCTCCAATGCATGAAAGTGAAAAGTGAAAGTGAAGTCGCTCAGTCGTGTCCAACTCCTAGCGACCCCATGGACTGCAGCCTACCAGGCTCCTCCATCCATGGGATTTTCCGGGCAAGAGTACTGGAGTGGGTTGCCAGTGCCTTCCCTGCAAAATGTTGCTACATACTATCAAATACACACAAATAGAAATTATATTAAAAATCACATAGAAAAGAAATTGAGAGAATGACTAGAATATAGATTAGTAGAGGAGAAGAGATCATTCAAAAATGTATTAAACAATTATTATGCTAACTACATTATAAAAGGTTCTATTTCACACATGAGTTGGTATGAGTGATATTACTTAATCTCCCCAACACTGCAAAGCTAGGCAACAGAAGAATGACTCCACAGACCATTTGCTTTTGCCATTTTGTGTATATATGCTGCGTGTGCATGTGCTTTTACGATTTGCTTCATTACAATACACTATACATGTGTAGATATAATGACACTTGATACTCATCTATTAGAATACCAGTGGTCAGTTAAGAAAAGCTGTTATGGTAGGAAAAATTGCTCAAATACCAAAAGCCCACAGAAGTCATATCTCAACTGAATTTTAGACCATTCTTAGCCACACGGAGGCCCAAGACACCCATAGTATTTGCCTTTATACCTTGAGCTACCATGATGATTTCATAAAAATTTCATATATTTTCTATGTTTTGTTTAATAAGCTATGTCCTTACATAACTATAGCATATAGATCTTATCTCAACCCACGTGTTTATATTTTTATATTCATTCTATGGTTAGTAGCTACTCAAGATAATCATTAATCAATAAATTGCAAATTTAATAATGTAAAATCTTTTGATCTTGCATATTATTCATGTACATATGGCTTTGATTTAGAGTTATTTTTATTATTGAAAAAAAATATATTCCCAACTCTCGGGAAAACAGCAATGCTCATTAAATTGAACTGAACCACACCATCTATGTATAATGCCTTCTAAACACTACACCCCTGGTGGACCTCAATATCACTTGTTTTCAAACTGCATATGAAAGAATTGATCTTGACATTAATCTCTTACCTAAAACAAGTACAAATTTTATAGTAATTAACATGAGATTAATTGTGAGCCAATAGTCTATCTTCCTAAATAAAAGTTCAAAATTTTTTTCCATGAAAACCTTCTTTTCCTTTTTCCTCTGTTCTGACACTACTGAGGAATATGAGAGGCACTCAGGAAGTTCCATAATTGTATTAATTGAGGTTGTCTGTGGTAGATTCTAAAAGAGCGATCAAAAGAAAGTAGAAATAAAATAATGTGTTTGAAACATCTATGCCCCCTTTTTCAGTATTTTGATATCCATTGCCATCACTACCCTAGATATATATGCAGCTCCCCTCTATCCTTATTAGCTTAAATTTGCTGTCTTTATCATGTAAACAGGCAGCAAGAGAAAATAGTTCCATTTTTAGGGTGCTAATGTTACTTTAGAAAATCATTCCCCTCACATTGTCCATCTCTGAAATGATGGTAGTCAAAATAATTTGAGAGAGGTTCAGATTTTTATACACATATTTGCAATGTTGATAAGAATATTCAACAATAACTTCTGATGTTGAAATAATGCAGGTTATCTGGGTATAAAATGTATGACATTTTCTCATTATGTGTTCTGTGCTAAGTCGCTTCAGTCAGGTCTAAAGCTTTGCAATCCTATGCACTTTAGCCCTCAAGGCTCCTCTGTCCAGTGGGATTCTCCAGGCAAGAATACTGGAGTGGGTTGCAGTGCCTTTTTCCAGGAGATCTTCCTGACCCAGGGATTTAACACATGTCTCTTATGTCTCCTGTATTGGCAGGCATATTCTTTACCACTAGCACCACCTGGGAAGCCCTTTCTCATTATGTATGGGTGACCTTTAACAGGACCATTATACAACCTTGCTCCTTTATAAACACTAAAGCTAGCTCCTTTAACAAATGCACATGGGACCAACTAAGATTCTTGCATCCTCTGTATTCTGGCTCCATCCTCAATGCATTATTGATCTATATTATATTTTAATTAAAGAATTTCTTCCTCCAAATCCGAAGTCTTGTATGATTTTTTTGAGCGCCTGGGCTGTCAGTTTATTTTTGGGGAGGTGAGAATATCTGGTTTCCATCTCAGTTCATAAGCCCACCTATCCCAATTCTGCTTGGCAGTGTTCAGGAAAGAACAATCTGAGATGCTATTTCTTAACACCTTGTTGCCAACTGTTTAGAATATTAGAGCCAAGCACATTTAGATGTGGGACTTACTGTTGTCATTAAAGGGTGAGCAAAGATTGGAAGAGGAATAAGAATCAGTGTCTAGAAAAGAAGGAATAGAGACTTAATATTCATCCCTGGTAATAAAGAATCCTACAAATTTTCTATGTAACAGAAGTGAGTCATTTACCCCTCATGGTGTTAGAAGTAGTCCCTGTTAAACTATTGAAAAATTAATTATCATGAAGCAATAAATGCCCCTTGACTTGACTTGAGGAAATAATGTTAGAGATCAGTTTAGGGAAATGTGCATTTTGATTCTTATTGTAATAAACTCCATGAATAGCAAGCTGGAAATAGAGTACTCCAGGAAAGTTTATCATTACAGCACAGAAGATGTATGTACTTGGAAAAGTACAGGTAGGCAAGTATTTCTATTGAGACTTAGCTTTTAGACCCTGTAAAATGTTTTTCTCTATTTAGCACACTTTTCCTCATGTTATCTAGATCCTACTTACCTGGGAAGGGGTAAGGACTGTAAAAGCACTCAATTCACTTCCCAAACTTTACTCTAAATCCCCAACTTAGTAACTTTCTCCTACAGTAGCTGTATTAGCAATTTTCAACAAGAAGAAGGAATAAAATAATGTTATTTTTGGTAGATAAACTAATAATTATTATTATGTATGCATATTGATATTATTTTTGTATAGATCTATTTAAGAAGCATCTCACAAAAAGATAATCTTGTCATAAGTATACCTTTTAAAATTCTTCAAGCAAGATTCAATTAGGATCAAATAGCATGTAGAATATAATAATATTCAGGCATATTCCAAAGTATCACATAATTTCCTAAGACAAACAGCAGAATAAGTGAAATTAAGTGGGTATTTATACAGTATATTGATAAAACATACGAATAAAATGTGTGTCCTTATCCAGATCATGTGTATATATCAATGAACATAATCTTCCTCCAAAATGTTCAGTAAAGTTGCATTGTCATACAAGGTCAGTGATCTCATTGAAAATAACAGACAGAAGCAGTGGTCTGCTGATAAATGTATAACAACCAGTTAGCTGGGGGAAAATACCTACTCTGAGATATTGGATTATTCCTATGGTGTAAATACTCCCACAATGGCCAATTTCCAGCTAGCAATGTGATGTCATAAAATGTAGGGTTGGGAAGAGATATATAGTAGTTCATTACATCATATTTTTAATATACAGATACAATAACTTCAAGATAATCAGTTCAGTTCAGTCACTCAGTTGTGTCCAACTCTTTGCGACCCCATGGACTGCAGCACACCAAGCTCCCCTGTCCATCACCAACTCCCAAAGCTTGCTCAAACTCATGTCCACCAAGTCGGTGATACCATCCAACCATCTGATTCTTTGTTGTTCCCTTCTCTTCCCCCGTTCAATCTTTCCCATCATCAGGGTCTTTTCAAATGAGTCAGTTCTTCAAATCAGGTGGCCAAAATATTGGAGTTTCAGCTTCAGCATCAGTCCTTCCAATGAATGGTCAGGACTGATTTCCTTTAGGATAGACTGGTTGGATATCCTTGTAGTCTGAGGGACTCTCAACAGTCTTCGCCAACACCACAGTTCAAAAGCATCATTTCTTTGGCACTCAGCTTTCTTTGTAGTCCAACTCTCACATCCAAAATGACTACTGGAAAAACCATAGCTTTGACTAGAAGGACCTTTGTCAGCAAAGTAATATCTCTACTTTTATTTTTATTTTTTTAAATATAAATTTATTTATTTTAAGTGGAGGCTAATTACTTTACAATATTGTATTGGTTTTGCCTTACATCAACATGAATGTGCTTTTTAACATGCTGTCTAGGTTGGTAAAGATAATAGATAACAGTAACATATATTAAAAACTTAAGCAATTAATGTTGAGTAGTTATCACTTTTGTTTTCCATGTAATTTAATTATAAGTTATATAGTGTACTATTTAATAATGGCTGTGTTTAACAATAAGCACACAGAAATTCTTAAAATTTTAATAACTGGTTTTTGCAAGCCTATAAAAGCCAGCTCCAACATACTACTAAATAGAGCATATGTGTTCATCATCTTTGACTTCCTATATTTATTACAAAAATAATAGCAAAAATTCAAAAAGAAAAGGTATAAGGCAATACTACAAAAAAAAAAAAAACCTGCAGACAATGAATTAGACTTTTAGGGAAATTTGGGGAGATGGAAGAATTATGAAATTGACTAATAATAAACCATATAAATGGGTTTCCCTATTGGCTCAGATGAGAAAGAATCTGCCTGCAATGTAGGAGACCAGGTTTTGGTTCCTGGGTCAGTAAGCTTCCCTGGAGAAGGGAATGGCTACCCACTCCAGTGTTCTTGCCTGGAAAATTCCATAAACAGAGGAGCCTGGTGGGCTACAGTCCAAGGGAGGTCACAAAGAGTCGACATGACTGAGCAACCAACACTTTCACTTTCACAAACCATATTAAAGACACAAGTGGCCAGAATGTGAATAAAAAGAAGCAACTCAAACAGGTAAATCAAGGGATCTGCAATTCACACAATAGAAGGGCAGCTCTGTCCAAGAGGGAAAACTCAAGAGTTTTATCCCTTAAAAAAAGGATGTCTGCCTTATTTCCATGCTTCCCAGGTGGCACAGCAGTAAAGAATCCACCTGCCAATGCAGGAAATGCAAGAGATATGTGTTTGATCCCTGCAACGGAACCATCCCCTGGAGTAGGAAATAGCAACCTGCTCCAGTATTCTTGCCTGGAAAATCCCATGGACGGAGGACCCTGGTGGGCTACAGTCCATAGGTCTGCAAAAGAGTTGGACACAACGAAGCACTCATGCATGCACACATTCTTGTCATACATGTAATCCATGCCAAAGACGCCTTCCAACTAAGGCAAGTCTGCAGTGTCTCCCCTAAAATGGAGAGGCCAGTGGAAAAAACAGGAAATGGAACTGCTCATCTGCTGAGGAAACTAAATATACATTAATTGTTTTTCACAAATAGGAATGTAGACATTAAAATTAATAACATGAAAGCAAAAAAAAGTAAGAGAAGCAGAATAATTAGTCTCAAACCAAACAGGGAAAAAAGAACACAGGAAAAATACTTTAAAAAATTTAAATCAGTGCCATTTTATTTGAATTCATAGTATAAAAACAAACTGCCATGAAAAAGGAAGGTTAAAAACTCAAGGAGTTTTTGGAAAGTATGAACAGTGGTGTCATATACTGAAGAAAAAATGATGAAAAGGACTATATGGTGAAGTAGGGTAAAAATTATTAAAGAGTGAAATTTTTATCTGAAATGTATCTGAGGAAATATTCCAAAATTTTGAGCAAAATCACTTAAAAGGTGAGAGGCAAGAAAAATGTACCCATAAAGTTTAATTTCCATCTGGTTCCAAGTTTTTTAAAAAGAGACAAAGAAAATGGAAGGATGAAAGTGATCAAAGAAATGAATGACTAAAATTTTCCTTTGGGGAATAAAAACAGCACAACTATTCATATTATAGGTCTTCAACTTTTCTTAGCATGAGAAAAGATAAATGGATAAAATCCAGACCTGCCCCTAACACACTTTCATACTTTTTTTTTTTTTTTTAATGCTAAGGGGAAATCCTAAAAGTTCCCAAGAGAAAGATGGAGATTATATAAAAGAATCAAGAATCAAACAGACATCACCATCATTGGGTATAATAATAGAGGAATGCATCAAGTGGTGAGCGCAGGTTATGTATTGAATCTAAAACTCCATATGTATTTGCATATCTAATTATGTAGGAAAATAGATACCTTTTTCAAACATGTAGACAAAAATAAGACCCCACCAATTAGACATTCTTTCCAGGGAAAAATTATATTTAATCAGATATATCCTAATAAAAACTAAAAGTAAATCCAAGAGGTTAGAAAAAAAAATAGAATCCAAGAAACAGTAGAATTAACTGGGGTAAATCAAGTTTGAGTGGGAAATGATTACTCTGGAACCCCATAGAATAGGGGCTTCCCTGATAGCTCAGCTGGTAAAGAATTCCCCTGCAATGCAAGACACCCCGATTTGATTCCTGAGTCAGGAAGATGACTGGTGAAGGGATGGGCTACCCACTCCAGTATTCTTAGGCTTCCCTTGTGGTTCAGCTGGTAAAGAATCTGCCTGCAATGCGGGAGACCTGGGTTTGATTCCTGGTTTGGAAAGATCCCCTGGAGAAGGGAACAGCTACCCACTCCAGTAAACTGTGTTTCAGATGTTCAAAAGGTCAAGCAGAGACATAGAACAGGAGAGAGTGGAAAATAAAATAGTGCGAAATAAAATAAAATAGAGAATTCCCAAATAAAAGTGGAAACAAAAGAGTAAGTAAATGAAAGCATTAAGTTATTTCAAGTTATAAAAGCAACCACTAGACCAGCAGTTTCCAACCTTTTTGGCATCAGGGACAGGTTTCATAGAAGACAATTTTTCCATGGACTGAGGTGGGGATATGTTTTGGGGATGATCCAAGTGCATTACAATTATTATTCCCTTTTATTTCTATTATTATCACATCAACTTCACCTCAGATCATCAGGCATTAGATCCCAGATTTTGGAGACCCTTACATTAACTACATAACTTTATAACTACATAACTACATTAACTACATAACTTCTCTGTAGTTACGGAGAAGGCAATGGCACCCTACTCTGGTACTCTTGCCTGGAAAATCCCATGGATGGAGGAGCCTGGTGGGCTGCAGTCCATGGGGTCGCTGAGGGTCGGACACGACTGAGCGACTTCACTTTCACTTTTCACTTTCATGCATTGGAGAAGGAAATGGCAACCCACTCCAGTGTTCTTGCCTGGAGAATCCCAGGGACAGGGGAGCCTGGCGGGCTGCCGTCTATGGGGTCGCACAGAGTTGGACACGACTGAAGCGACTTAGCAGCAGCAGCAGCAGCATTAACCTAATAATAATTGGGAGAATGAACATGGAAGGGATCACTATAATGGGTCCTACACTCTTCTTACTTTAAAATGAAGTTTAAGTAGAGGTTAGATGATAAGTAAATAACACTTGTTATTTTATTTTGATTTTCTTATAGCAAATAATTGCTTTTTTACTGCTTAGTTGGTTTTCTTCATTTTGTTTACATAAATGCTTATGGCCAAATATTATTATATCAAATACGACTTTTTACAAACTGCACCAAGGCATTTTGATGCATTGCAGCCCACTCAGAGGGATTCTGTTGGATACTTCATGTTGATGAAAACAGTTATGCTCCATATTTTCCAGACACTGAGCAAAATTCAAGGTAGACAAAAGCTCAAGATAGACAGTTCCAATATTAGATGGAGCTACAATCTTGCTGATGATGTAATATGTACATTCTTGTTATGACATATCTTTGGAAAGTAATGTTTTGCAAGGTCACTGTGATTTAAAAATCAAGAATTCCAGGAAAATCAATGTGCGATAGGAAACGAGGGTGTAAGTAATTGTGTTTATTTAGTAATAATGCAAGGAGATCTAACCAGTCCATCCTAAAGGACATCAGTCCTGGGTGTTCATTGGAAGGACTGATGTTGAAGATGAAACTCCAATACTTTGGCCACCTGATGTGAAGGGCTAACTCATTTGAAAGGACCCTGATGCTTGGAAAGATTGAGGGCAGGAGGAGAAGGGGATGACAGAGGATGAGATGGTTGGATGGCATCACCAACTCAGTGGACATGGGTTTGGGTAAACTCCTGAAGTTGGTGATGGACGGCAAGGCCTGGCGTGCTGCTGTTCATGGGGTCACAAAGAGTCGGACACGATTGAATGACTGAACTGAACTGAATGTATAAATTATAGGATGCTTATATGCAGTTTTATTTCAAACACTAAGATGTTAGGAGAGAAATACTTATTAACTTCTTTGGATTTTATAAATCTAACTCCTATTTACTTCTTTTGTTTTGGGGGCACTATCGGAAAAATTACTGAGATAACAAAGAACATCATGAACTGAGAGGATTTGGGGATTTCTGGTCCAAGGGTAAAACTTTTTGTGTTCTACAGTTATATTTAAAATAGATAACCAGCAATGACCTACTGATAATACAGGGCACTCTGCTCAATGTTATGTGGCAGCTTGAATGGGAGGAGGTTTGGGGGGAAATAGACACATGAATATGTGTTCACCTGAAACTATCACAGCATTGTTAATTGCCTATACCCCAACACAAAAGGAAAAGCTAAAAAAATTAAACTTTTTGCATTCAAACCTGTGGTGTTCATATTATTTCTGACATGTGTCCTCCTGGGGTAGAGTCCTCCAGCTTTGGCTCTAGTGTCTTCTGATCATTTTCTAAACTTATATGTAGGGGTGCTCAGGTGTGGTAATGGGCTGTCTCTTTACCATCATTATGAGGATTCCCTTTGGTTGTGTTAGATCACACACTTTCACTTATCTTTGTTCATTCTTTTATTTTTCTGGAGGATATCTCCAGCAATTTCCTGGGACAGATCTTTTATTTTTAATCGTTTCAACATCTGGAGATGTAACATTTTTATGTCTCTAATAATGTGTAAGCCAACTGTCACTCTCCCATCCTCTTTTCCCCTTATATAAATGTTATGAAGCTACAAATATATTTCAGTTAGTACAATTATAATTATATTTTTGTTCTCATTGTTCATTTTCTTCAGAAGTGGTTTTCAAGGAAAGAACATGGCAGACACATCTTTCTTCAAGAGATATTTAACTTTTATACTGAATACATGAACTTCTGTAGCATTTAAAAATTTTTAAATGGTGTGTCTATATTGTATTTAAATTAACAATTAATTTTTTTATAAAAGAAAAACTTAAACTGATTATTGGCAACCAAATAAAATTTAAAATTCAAAATTTCATGAACACTAGAATTATACATAATTTTGACAGAGTAGAAAGTCCTCAATGTATGATATTTCTCATACCTCACCTTCAGAATCACCTTCAGTGACCAGTGTAAGAAATAGAGGAAAACAATAGAAAGGGAAAGAATAGAGATCTCTTCAAGAAAATTAGAGATAACTAGGGAACATTTCATGCAAAGTTGGGCTCAATAAAGGACAGAAATGGTATGGACTTAACAGAAGCAGAAGATATTAAGAAGAGGTGGCAAGAATACACAGAAGAACTATACAAGAAAGATCTTCAGGACACAGATCATCATGATGGTGTGATCACTCACCTAGATCCAGACATCTTGGAATGTGAAGTCAAGTGGGCCTTAGGAAGCATCACTATGAACAAAGCTAGTGGAAGTGATGGAATTCCAGTTAAGCTATTTCAAATTCTGAAAGATGACGCTGTGAAAGTGCTGCACTCAATATGCCAGCAAATTTGGAAAACTCAGCAGTGGCCACAGGACTGGAAAAGGTCAGTTTTCATTCCAATCCCAAAGAAAGGCAATGTAAAAGAATGCTCAAACTACCACAAAATTGCACTCATCTCACAAACTAGTAATGCTCAAAATTCTCCAAACCAGGCTTCAACAACATCTGAATCATGAACTTCCAGATGTTCAAGCTGGTTTTTGAAAAGGCAGAGGAACCAGAGATCAAATTGCTAACATCTGTTGGATCATTGAAAAAGCAAGAGAGTTCCAGAAAAACATCTATTTCTGCTTTACTGACTATGCCAAAGCCTTTGACTGTGTGGATTACAACAAACTGTGGAAAATTCTGGAAGAGATAGGAGTACCAGACAACTTGACCTGTCTCTTGAGAAATCTGTATGCAGGCCAGGAAGCAACAGAAAGAACTGGACATGGAACAACAGACTAGATCCAAATAGGGAAAGGAGTATGTCAAGGCTGTATATTGTCACCCTACTTATTTAACCTATATGCAGAGAACATCATGGGAAACGCTGGGCTAGATGAAGCACAAGCTGGAATCAAGATTGCTGGGAGAAATATCAATAACCTTAGATGTGCAGATAACACTACCCTCATGGTAAAAAGCAAAGAGGAACTAAAGAGCCTCTTGATGAAAATGAAAGAGGAGAGTGAATAAGTTGGCTTAAAGCTCAACTTTCAGAAAACTAACATCATGGCATCCGGCCATCACTTCATGGCAAATAGATGGGTGCCGGGAGCCAACGTGAGGAACTCTGCCCGTGGCAAAGGTCATGAGGAAGGAGGCTTGGCATACGCAAAGGCGAGATCAAGCCTCAGGAGTCCCCCTGGAAATTCCTGGCAGATGGGGAAACAGTGGCAGACTTTATTTTGGGGGGTTCCAAAATCTCTGCAGATGGTGACGGTGGCCATGAAATTAAAAGACACTTATCCCTTGGAAGGAATGTTGTGACCAACCTAGATAGCATATTATAAAGCAGAGACATTACTTTGCCAACAAAGGTCCATCTAGTCAAGGCTATGGTGTTTCCAGTGGTCATGTATGGATGTGAGATTTGAACTCTAAAGTAAGCTGAGCGCACAAGAATTGATGATTTTCAACTGTGGTGTTGAAGAAGACTTTGAGAGTCCCTTGGACTGCAAGGATATCCAACCAGTTCATCCTAGAGGAAATCAGTCCTGGATCATTGGAAGGACTGATGTTGAAGCTGAAACTCCAATACTTTGGCCATCTGATGCAAAGAACTGACTCATTAGAAAAGACCCTGATGCTGGGAAAGATTGAAGGCAGGAGGAGAAGGGCATGACACAGGATGAGATAGTTGGATGGCATCACTGACTCAATAGACATGAGTTTGAGTAAACTCTGGGAGTTGGTGATGGACAGGGAGGGCTGGCGTGCTATATTCCATAGGGTCGCAAAGATCCAGATATGACTGAGCAACTGAACTGAACTGAACACTGTCAGAAAGTCTCCCCTATCTAGTCTCTCTGTCTTACTCTCTGTTTATCTCTACCTCTACCTCTTCCTCTCTCTCTCACACACCACACACACACACACACACACACACACTCATCTATCTATTGTCAGTCTACCTATCTACCTTCAACACACCCCTTCATTCTCAGCCAGGGAGAAGAGACTGAGACGTGTTTAACCTTCGTTATATTGTTAGTGGCGGTGTAACCATATTGCAGCCCTTTAAAAACACAAGAAGTTCCTCAAAAAGCTATACATAGAGTTCCTGTGTGACCTAGAAACTCTAATCCTAGTTACATATGCAAGAAAATTGAGAATATATGTCCACACACAAACTTTTATATGAATATTTATAGAGGCACTGGGCTTCCCAGGTGGTGCTAGTGGTAAAGAATCTGGGTGCCAGTCCAGGAAATATATGAGATGGGGGTTCGATCCCTGGGTTGGGAAGATTCCCCTGGAGATGGAAATGAAACCCCATTCCAGTATTCTTGCCAGGAATATCCTATGGACAGAGGAGCCTGGCAGGCTATAGTCCATGCCGTTGCAAATAGTCAAACATGACTGAAAGTTTGAGCACACAGAGGTATTATTCATAATAAATAGCCAAAAAGAGAAACAAATTAACAGCCCATCATAAAATGATGACTGGAAAAAAATGCAACGTGATAGATATTTCATACAATCTATATGTATATAATTGTATATTGGAATATTATTTAACAATTAAAAAGAACAAATGCTACAACAAGGATTAACTTTTAAGCATTTTGTTATTTTAAATAAGTTAGACCACAAAAAAATCAGTGTATGGTTCCACTTACATGAAATGTCCAGAATAGACAAATCCATTGAAAGAGAAATGATACTAAATGGTTGCCATGGAATGGAGGAGGGAAGAATGGAGGATGATTATCAGTAGTGTTTGATATTTCCTTTGGGGGTGAATACTATGTTCTGGAATTCACTTATTGAGAAAGGAGTATGACAAGACCACCGGCTGTCATCCTTCTTGTTTAACCTATACACTGAGCACATCATGAGAAATGTGGGGCTGGAACATTTAAAAACTGGAATCAAGATAAATGGGAGAAACATCAATAATCTCACATACGTAGATAATATCACTCTAATGACAGAAAGCAAAGAGGAGCTAAAGAGCTTCTTGATGAGGGTGAAGGAGAAGAGTGAAATAGCCAGCTTAAAACTAAATATTAAAAAAATAAGATCATGGCATCCAGCCTCATTCATTTAAGTTCAGTTCAGTCACTCAGTTGTGTCTGACTCTTTGCAACTCCATGGACTGCAGCACACCAGGCTTCCTGTCCATCACCCACCCCCAAACCTTGCTCAAACTCATGTCCATCAAGTTGGTGATGCCATACAACCATCTCATCCTCTGTTGTCCCCTTCTCCTCCTGCCTTCAATCTTTCCCAGCATCAGGGTCTTTTCTAATGGATCAGTTCTTTGCAACAGGTGGGAAAAGTATTGCAGTTTCAGCTTCAACATCAGTCCTTCTAATGAATAGTCAGGACTGATTTCTTTTAGGATTGACTGACCGGATCTCCTTGCAATCCAAGGGACTCTCAAGAGTCTTCTCCAACACCACAGTTCAAAAGCATCAATTCTTGTGCTCTCAGCTTTCTTTACAGTCCAATTCTCACATCCATACATGACTACTGGAAAAACTATAGCTTTGACTAGATGAATCTTTGCTGGGAAAGTAATGTCTCTGCTTTTTAACATGCTGTCTAGGTTGGCCATAGTTTTCTTCCAAGGAGCAAGCATCTTTTAATTTCATGGCTACAGTCACCATCTACAGTGATTTTGGAGCCCAAAAAATAAAGTCTGCCACTGTTTCCCCATCTACTTACCATGAAATGATGGGACCAGATGCCATGATCTTAGTTTTCTGAATGTTGAGCTTTAAGCCAACTTTTTCACTCTCCTCTTTTACTTTCATCAAGACACTCTTTAGTTCCTCTTCACTTTCTGCCATAAGGGTGGTGTCATCTGTACATCTGAGGTTATTGATATTTCTCCCAGCAATCTTGATTTGAGCTTGTGCTTCACCCCATCCAGCATTTCACATGATGTACTCTGCATATAAATTAAATAAGCAGGGTGACAATATACAGCCTTGACGTGTCCTTTTCCTATTTGGGACCAGTCTGTTGATCCATGTACAGTTCTAATTGTTGCTTCTTACCTGCATACAGATTTGTCATTACTTCATGGCAAATAGAAAGGGACAAGGTGGAAGCAGTTTGGCACTCTGTGATGATCTAGAGGGGTGGGATGAGGGCATGTGAGGGTGGATTAAGAGGGAGGTGATATATGTGTAATTATGGCTGATTTGCCTTGTTGTACAGTAGAAAACAACACAACATTGTAAAGCAATTTTCCTCCAATTAAAAATAAATAAAGATAATTTTTAATAATTAAAAAAACATTTTATTTCCTGAAGGAAGACATTTTGTCCAGATGTTTTTGTTTCAGCCTGAGAGTGCTTTAGCATGTCTATTCAATTTTCCTGGTGTTATATCTTGCCACATTTTCTTCTATTTTTAGGCATAAACAAAAAGAATAAATGCATCCTTTCCTTGCTGCTAAGTCACTTCAGTCGTGTCCGACTCTGTGTGACCCCATAGACGGCAGCCCACCAGGCTCCCCTGTCCCTGGGATTCTCCAGGCAAGAACACTGGAGTGGGTTGCCATTTCCTTCTCCAGTGCATGAAAGTGAAAAGTGAAAGGGAAGTCGCTCAGTCGTGTCCGACTCTTCACGACCCCATGGACTGTAGCCCACCAGGCTCCTCCATCCATGGGATTTTCCAGGCAAGAGTACTGGAGTGGGGTGCCATTGTGTTCTCCGATCCTTTCCTTAAGTTAATATAATAAAGTATTAGATTCTGTTATTTGGGACAAGACTGATATGTGGGTGTAAAACTCGATATATTCTTAACAAACAGACCAGAATGTAGTAACTTTTTATGTCAAGAAATAGAAAGTAAATTTTTAGGTTTTGCAGGCATATCACTTGCAAATATCTCAACTCTGACTCTGTAGTGTGAAAAAGAGCTATAGATTATACTTACCAGCATTATCACATTTGTGTTCTAATAAAATTTAATCTATGACAATAGATCATAGTGAATTTGATCCATAGATCATAGTTTACTGATTTCTGCACTTGACAAAATTATTTGGAGAAAAATAAATAATTTGAGAAATTTATAATGATAGAAATGATCACATTTATAAGAGAAAGTAGTAATCGGTTTATATTACTTAATGTTTATTTGGTATGTAGTGTATCTATTTGATTTCTATAACTTATAGATCTGAGAATTTTTACTTAAACTAATCATTTAAACTACTAATTTATTAGATCATGCCTTTTTTTAAGCCTGTTTAAAGAGTCAGATGGTTTTTTATTTTAACTGTGTTTTATTCTTTTTTTTTTTTTTATTGACTTCATTATAAGAAGTATTCTTGTGAGGGGTCTGTCAGCAGTGATTGTGGCTTCCATTGGATCTCTGTATTCATGTTTTAATGACCCTGTGTGTAATCTTAGAACAACAGAAAATTGCACACAATGCCCACTTCAATCACAAACACTTCATCAGAAAGAAAGTGTTTGTATATGTTCCAGTGGCACAGCCAGAACAAGTAGGGGAAAGAAAACCTCAATGGTTTTCATTTCTTATTTTTCCCATTAAAATTCTCTGAGTTTGTGATCAAAAACAAAAATTAGGATGACAAGATGCTTTAGGTAGTCAGCGGCCATCACGTGTTTTGAAGACATTGTCTGGTCTACCAAGGTAACGATAAATAATGACTCTTCTACCAGGGAAGCAATATCATATACAGTTTAATGATATTTCTGTGCTTGCCCTTTGTATGTCCTCACACAATTTGAAAAATGAATTTTGGTTGAAAACACATTCTGTGAAATCAAACAAAGACAAAATCAGAAGAAATATAAATGGACTCTTGGAAGTTGAATCCAGCTTTACATCTTAGACATTTCCAATGATTTATTTGCCCCTGTTCTCTTAAAGCTTTTAGTTCAGCAATAGAATTTGACCTCATACCAAAGAACATGGCTTTAAGAAGTAAGATTATTAATCCTCCATTTGAACTTCAGGGAAGATGTTTTCTTCAGAATACTTAACATTTCCTTGAAATAACACAACTAAGAATGAGAGATAGCATAATATTTTTAAGCTAAATGGATTTCTGAAATCAATATAAAATGCCTAAGTGTATTTGAAGTCTGCTGGAGAACCTTCATTTTTTTCTCTTTATACTGACCTCTTGAAAAACTATTGTTCTTTACAAAAAAAAATTATTTAATATAGAATCCAACATTCTGCTTAATATTAAGACTCTATAACATGAAAATTACTTACTCCTTGGAAGGAAAGTTATGACCAACCTAGACAGGATATTAAAAAGCAGAGACATTGCTTTGCCAACAAAGGTCCTTCTAGTCAAGGCTATGGTTTTTCCAGTAGTCAAGTATGGATGTGAGAGTTGGACTATAAAGAAAGCTGAGTGCAGAAGAATTGATGCTTTTGAACTGTAGTGTTGGAGAAGACTCTTGAGAGTCCCTTGGACTGCAAGGAGATCCAACCAGTCCATCCTAGAGGAAATCAGTCCTGAATATTCATTGGAAGTACTGATGTTGAAGCTGAAACTCTTATACTTTGGCCACCTGATGCAAAGAGCTGACTCATTTGAAAAGACCTTGATGCTTGGAAAGATTGAAGGTGGGAGGAGAAAGGGATGACAGAGGATGATACGGTTGGATGGCATCACTGATTCAATGGACATGGTTTGGGTGGACTCAGGGAATTGGTGATGGACAGGGAGGCCTGGAGTGCTATAGTCCAGGGGGATGCAGAGTCCGCACAACTGAGCAACTGAACTGAACTGAACTGAACTGATAACATGAAAATTAGAATATATATGCATAAATATGCAATATCTCAAAAGGCATATTTTAGTAAACCCAAATTGAACTCAAATATTTCAAGTTAAGCTATAATTTTAGAAGCTATGTGTCAATATATTCGTTTGTGAAAATATATCCTTCTGTATTCATTGTAAAGTAGCTGCAGTTTTCCTCACACTTAAAGGAATTCCCTGGTTGACTAAAATCTAAGATTTTGTGTCAGACACCCTATTTTGGCCAGTGTCTTCTTCAACTTGACCTGCCTGCAAAATTCTTGGAAAAACAAGCCCGAGTTTCATCAGAATCATTGTTGAGGTTAAATACATTCTAAGGAAGTCAGCCTAGATTTATCTTATATTTATTCTTTCCCCAAGCCGTAGTTTTCTATCTCTTGCTTTTTCTGTTTTTGAGAAATAATACATAGAAAAAGAAGTTGAGTTATTCACACTATAAAATAAATACTCACTAGATAATCTTGGCAAATTTGGAAGAAGGAGCTGGAGGTGGGAGAAAGGGAATATAATTTAACTTTTTCAATCTGAATTATAAATTTTATTTATTATTAAAAAGAAATGATAAAAACACAAAAAAACATTTTGGACAGATTACTACAAAACTAAATACAGGTGGCTTGTGTTTTTAATTACATTTTTATATCTTCCCCATTTTGCAACATAAGCTTCACTCATATTAGTGGCCATGCAATATTGTAAAAATCAATATTACAATTCTGTTTTTTCATAAATTTCATAGATTTATTTTTCTTCATTTTTCTTCTTTTATAAATAACACACAAATCAAAAGGTTGTTTCATTCAGTTTTTCCTCTCTTTTAGATTTATTTCCTTTATAATATTCTCAGTAATTTGAGTTAGAAAAGTGAACTTTTTGAACTTATTTACTAAGTTGAATTATAAAATTATGATAACTTACATTATCACTAGTTTAGATTTACTAGTCTCATACATTTGCAAGCATTATGTTCTAATATTTCTTTATTTTTATTTTTGCACATTCAGTTTAAAATCACTCATGATTTTGCTTAATAAGCATTTTCTGAGCACCACTTTGTCAGATATTGCTCAAAGTTCAGAGAAACCAGATACAAGCAGACACAAAAAGTTATTGCTTTCATAGAGCAAATTTTGACTCTGGAATCTTCACCAACATACATTTTGTTTTTGATTTGTTTCTAAGAAAATGCAAAATATTTGTTTAGGCCAGAAACTATTATAAATGTTTCATTTAGATTAAATAATTTATTCTCTAGAATACCTTTGTAAGATGTAGTAGATAAATGGAAGGATAGATCCCCATTTTTTCAGAGAATTAGAAAGCAAAGAGATGGCCAATATTTCTAAGATCACACAGCCAGAAAATGGTGCCAGTAAGACTGAGACCAGGAAGACTGACCCCAGAGATTTCTTATCTAATGATCATGTTCTATGTCCCCTTCATGATTATCAGCAGAGATAGATACTCTCAATATATTTTGTCAATTGTCTTTACATATCCCCTCATCTTTATTCAGACATTGATACAGTCCTTCTAAATGTCTAAGAGCAATGAATATAACATTGAAAGGAATTTGTTAACAGTACTAACTTCAGAATCGCACAGACCAGAGTTTGAGCTCAGTGCACCTTAAATCTTTGTCATCATGGGCAAAATGCTCAGTCTCTCTAGCACATTCTTTCCCCATCTATAGGTATAATGCTAGGTTTGCTTGAAGAGTTGCTGTGAGGATCAAGTAGGATAAGAGATGTATGCTTCTAGCTCAACATCTAGCATGTAGGGACTGTACACCACATTTGGTTTCTTAATATATTGGGTCAGCCAGAATGTTCTTTTGAGCTTTTCCATAAGATGTTACAGAAAAACACAAACAACCAATAAATATCAAATGACCTCAAATACTTGATAGTAAAAGTTTTACTATAGAAAGCATAAGGTGGAAATCTTTGGCATAACACAGATATTGTGCCATCAGAGAGTGTGGGACTTTGGCCAGTCAGAACCTAGCAAAGGATTCAGGCACATCAGTGGCAAGCTTTGTAAGTTTCAAAACTGTGCATTGACGGAGGGAAACCTTATGCCGCTAAAATGTAGGACGGCTTTCTGGGTCATGGTTGTCTAGTTCCTCACATCTGATTGGACCACAGCTGTGATGGACAAGTCATGAATTCATAGCCTTTGATTATGTGTTTGAAGGTGTGCTAGCTACTCTTCCTTTAATAAGGAGCTCTGTCCATCTAAATGGGCATTTATAGAGCACTTATGCTGCTTTGTTGAATTTGATGACAGTATTTAGAATGATACTATTTGCAGTACACCTACATAGCATTAATGTAGGTGCGACTTTAAGTGTTTATGACTAGCAATTTATAAGAATTTGAATTTAGGTATTTGATGAGGAGGTAAGTTCAATGGCATCTCAATTATTTTAGTGGTCATTTGATGATGATTGGTTGAAGAATCAATTTTTCCAAGTCTTAGTTTCCTCAAGTACAAACTCTAAATTTTCTTCTCCAGAGTCCTTTATGTACACATCTTCTCCTTCCATGGAGTAACCTTGAAGAAGCTTTTTGAATCCTCTCCACATGTGTAGACTGCCCATCTCCTCAGGCACATTAACAGAAGATAAGTGGATTTAAACATCTAAATCTTATGCCACACTCTTTTTTTCCCCTCCCTATCCACAAAAATGTACAACTAAAAGAAATGATTGGTACTGTATAGCACGTGGCACTCCACTCAATGTTATGTGCCAACCTGGATGGGAGGGAAATTTAGGGGAGAATGGATACATGTATATGGTATGGCTGAGTCCCTTTGCTGCCCATCTGAAATTATCACAACAATGTTAACTGGTTATACCCTAATACAAAATTAAAAAATAAAGAAAAGTGATTGGGGTATGACAAACTCATTTCCAATTCACAAAGTACTGTAGGTACATGAAATTCAGTAAAATAAGAGAAGGAAGTTTGGAAGAGAGAGTAATCCTGTCTCACTGTCATCAAATGAATCATCATGTTGGTCTGCTTGGTAGCAAGATGTACAGGTTATGATTTCCTGACTGAGAAAGCTCTAAGACCAAACTCCTCTACTTTTACCTCACATAGAATAGATACCCAGAGTGAATGAACTGAAGCTAGTGCCTACATCTGAGTTTTCGGAAACTAAATTAATTTGGCTGAGAGGTGGAAGAGAGTAAGAGAGGAGCTGATAAATGTACATGGTAAAATAGCACAGATATCCAGGATTCTGGGCAGTTTCATAGCAGACTACCTACACTTGAAACTTCAGAGCTATAGCAGCATAAATAAAATGGATGCTCATATTTTAAATCAACCCCTCCTTAATAACCATTAGTGTCTTGCAAAGGTTTTATTTTCAAGATAACTAACCTGGTTAAGTGTTGGTGGCCATATGAAATTATTTAACCCATTTATTCCTGTTTTTTTTTTTTCTTTTGGCCATACTGCATGGCATGAGGGATCTTAATTTCCCCATCAGGGATGGAACCAGTGACCCCTGCATTGGAAGCATGGAATCTTAACCATGCTTAACCAATCTTAATCTGAACCACCAGGGAAGTCCCTATTCCTATTTTAACCTGAAAAAACTGTGCCACATAGGGAAGCCAAATCACTTTCCCAAGCTTTGATTCTGATTGACAGAATCAAATCTGTCAATCAAATCAATGACCAATGGTAGCCCCCCAAAATCTGGACCTTTTCCATCTGCTGCCTCTTTCTATTTCTCTGTCCCATTTTCTCCCTTCTCTCTCTGAAATTAAAATCAAGAATGCTCTTTACATAGACTTGCGCTGATGCTCAGCAATTAATGGCAATGATAAGACTTCCCAAATCCCGTTTTTGTTGTGAGAATAATACAAATAAAATCTAAATGAATGAGCACCATTTCAAATGCCTGGGTGTTTTAAGGATGATCTCACACAAATGCAAAGACCTAGGGAGCTGTAATTGAGCTGAGAGAATGACTGGGTTGCAGCTGTCTTTAAAAACAGTTCAATCGGGAATCTCAGAAATTAAGGGAACTCTGTTGTTGCAACAGAAGATAAAATGGATTCTAAAAACCCTGAACACATTTTTTAAGGAATAGATTTTTAAATTGAATTATAGTTGACTTATGATATTATATTAGTTTCAAATATAAAACACAGCAATTCCATATTTTTATAGATTATACTCCATACATTGTCACCCTGTTTTTTTAACTTATATGCAGAGTACATAATGTGAAATGCCAGACTGGCTTAAGCACAAGCTGTAATCAAGATTGCCAGAAGAAATATCAATAACCTCAGATATCCAGATGACAGCACCCTTATGGCAGAAAGCGAAGA
Organism: Bubalus kerabau; assembly: GCF_029407905.1. Lineage (NCBI taxonomy): Eukaryota > Metazoa > Chordata > Mammalia > Artiodactyla > Bovidae > Bubalus > Bubalus kerabau. The sequence continues at coordinate 28,441,233 of NC_073632.1, read as the reverse complement.
GGAACTGAAGAGCCTCTTGATGAAAGTGAAAGAGCAGAGTGAAAAAGCTGGCTTAAAATTTAGAATTCAAGAAACAAAGATCATGGCATCTGGTCACATCCTTCATGGCAAATAGATGAGGAAACAATGGAAACAGTAACAGATTTTATTTTTTGGGACTCCAAAATCACTGTGGATGATGACTGCAGCCATGAAATTCAAAGACACTTGTTCCTTGGAAGAAAAGCTATGGCAAACCTAGACAGCATATTAAAAAACACAGACATTACTTTCCCAACAAAGGTCCATCTAGTCAAACCTATGGTTTTTCCAGCAGTCATGTATGGATGTGAGAGTTGGACTATAAAGAAGACCAAGCACTGAAGAATTGGTGCTTTTGAACCATGGTATTGGAGAAGACTCTTGAGAGTCCCTTGAACTGCAAGGAAATTAAACCAGTCAATCCTAAATGAAATTAGTCCTGAATATTCATTGCAAGGACTGATGCTGAAGTTGAAGCTCCAATACTTCAACCACCTGATGCAAAGAGCCAACTCATTAGAAAACACCCTGATGGAGGGAAAGATCGAAGGGAGGAAGACAAGGGGATGACAAAGGATGAGATGGTTGGATGGCATCACCGACTCAATGGAGATGAGTTTGCACAAACTCCAGGAGATGGGGATGGATAGGAAAGCCTGGCGTGCTGTAGTCCATGGAGTTGCAAAGAGTCGAACACAACTGAGTGACTGAACAACAACAACAACAAAAATACTCTGTACATGGGCTTCCCTGATAAAGCTGATAAAGAATTTATCTGCAATGCAGAAGACTCTGGTTCAATATCCCTTGGAGAAGGGATGCTGCCCACTCCACTTTTCACGGGCTTTCCTGGTGGCTCAGATGGTAAAGAATCCACCCGCAATACAGGAGACCTAGGTTCAATCCCTGGGTTGGGAAGATCCCCTGGAGGAGGGCATGGCCACCCACTCCAGTATTCTTGCCTGGAGAATCCCCATGGACAAAGGAGCCTGGTGGGCTACAGCCCATGGGGTCACAAAGAGTCAGACCTGACTGAAGGACTAAGCACACACATACTTCATACAAAGTTATTATAAAATATTAACTATATTCCCTGTGATGTACATTATATCCTTCTAAATTTTATTTTATGTGAGAACAATAGTGACCAAAACAAACTCTGGTCCTTGATCCAGAAGAAAGTCCAAAATCAGATTCCGTATTCTCCTAATTCAAGGAGGTTCTTATAAGACTGTTTTTAATAACACCTATGATTTTTAGTTCATAACTTCAACTAAAGATTATTAAACAATTATGCCCACTGGAAGCAATGGGACAAAATTTTGTTTGAAATGCTAATAAATCTTCACTGAGCCTGTCTCTGATACCATGGAATCATAGTTTTGTTCATTTCTTATGTTAGCTTACTGTTTATTTCTCCTGAGTTTCTTGTCAACTAGCTGTGATTTCTTTTTGGTGGCTAGCCAAAAATCAATGAACAATTTTATCCTTTAAAAATAAATAAAAAATCAGTGGGACTTATGATGTAACAACGTATCAATATTTGAAGATATTGGTACTTGATATCCTGTTAAGAAAAGTTTGCTCAAATTTTAAGCTGGAAAGTCACTGGAATAACTGTTAAGAATAATAACTACATGATATTTTAGATTTCTGGTACATATGTGAAGAATTGTGTACAAATGGAAATGTCTGTGTAGTGATCCTCAAAACAACCAATAAAATCTCAGTTGTAAAAGAATTTCATGAAAAAAATAAATAAATAAATAAATAAATAAGAGCCCTCAAAGAACTAAAAGTAAAAGCATAGGAGATAACGATGCTTGCAGGTTCCCTATATTGAGAATGTCCTCATCTGTCTCTGATGCGTGGGAAACAAGTGCTGGTTTTTAGGTTGACATCTTCAGTTTCTGAACTATATAGATGCGCTTAAAAGAGGAAGTGGGAGTGTGCAGGACAGGGAGACAGGGAGGAAAAGAGAACAGACTCTCATTTCCAGGGGATGGAAGGAGAGGAGAGGTGGCAAAATGTGTTTCATTCACTCTCCATCTTTCATTAGGGACCTAAACTGCCAGTCTCAGAATGTCATTGCATAGAGATCCTTTAAAAATACTTCATGCATTTTTTACAATATTATTTCCTTTTATCAGCCAGTCTAAACAAAGAGTATGAGTGTGTGTGTACACATACATGTAGATATTAATACTGTTTATCAGTGCCTACATGTAGATGTATCTACATTTAAGTTTTTATGCACACACAGATATATACACATATTTTAAACATACTCATCTTGAGTACCATTCTGATTCAAACATGTGTGAAATCACAAAATAGTAAATACACAGTCCCTGCCTTTATGAAGTTTATAGTCTGGTGAAAGGCAATAAAGAAATACTAATGCTGCTGCTGCTGCTAAGTTGCTTCAGTCATGTCCGACTCTGTGCGACCCCATAGATGGCAGCCCACCAGGCTCCCCCATCCCTGGGATTCTCCAGGCAAGAACACTGGAGTGGGTTGCCATTTTCTTCTCCAACGCGTGAAAGTAAAAAGTGAAAGTGAAGTTGCTTAGTCGTGTCTGACTCTTCGCAACCCCATGGACTACAGCCCACCAGGCTTCTCTGTCCATGGAATTTTCCAGACAAGAGCACTGGAGTGGAGAAAGAAATACTAAAATTTTATAAATGCATCTAAAAGAAGAAATACAAAGATGGTTCAATTCTACTTAGTATCCAGTTAATCTACCACATAAGTATGATGAAATATGTAGAAATCTATTGATTGTTTACTAATAATGTTTAAGCTATTTATCTGTTACTAAAATAATTCAGATTTTTCTTATTTTTCCAGAAATAAGTGAAATATTAATTTAATTATCAAAGACAAATTAATAGGTAAACTAAAAGAAACATGGACATTAATGAAATATGGATGGCAGTGGTATCTGCAATATTATAAAGAGTTTAAAATATCAGAAAGAAATGTCAATGTATGTGGCTCCATGAAATGTTTACAGATCAAAAATGAAAAGTAAAAAACTAAGAAAGGTATCTATAGTTAAATGATAGGCCAAATATGCATGTTTTAATGGATACAGAGCTCAGGCAAGTAAATTAGAAACCCCAGGTATTTGAAATGTCTAACTGACAGAGAAATAAAAGGGAAAATTTTTTCTAAAAAGTAAAAAACAATGAATACATATTAAACAGATTCAAACTCACTAATACTCTAAAGTGTACTTTAAAATGTAATATTATACTTTACATAACTATAAATTATTCAACAGTATAAATAATAGCTGATAATGTTTAATAATAGTTGACAATGTTATGAGATAATGTTAATGTTTTTATATAGTCAGCAAATACTAATAAAGACTGCATTCATTGGATAAAAGCATCCTTGTTAATTCACAAATAAATAAGGAAAATTAGGAATGTTGGTTTATTAGCAAATCATGCAACAAGTCTAAAAAATAGAACAATGGACTTCAGGGAATAATCCAGTATTGGCAGAAGGATGAATTAGATAATTTAATATGTATTTTCCATGTCTGATTCACATGGTTATGTAAGCAATAAACTTATTTTTTTTATGGTTAGGCCAAGAACATGCCAGATAAAAATATGGTTCTTCGCAATACTGGGAGAATTTAATTTGAGAAAAAATTATATAAGACACATTGCAATCCATATTGCAGAATGAATAAAACTGCTTTTTGAAAATTTTTCCAAGTCTACTATTAGCAGAAGTTAGATTTACAAAACAATGGTATCTAATGACTAGCAGTGAAGTTTGAAGGACTGAGTAAAATGATAAAAGTAGAATTCACAATTGGCTCTAAAAGGTAATCCCCTCAGTTTCTGGGGTCCTCTTATCAAAGTCAGGTGACTGCAAGAAACTGAAGTGTCTCTCTAAATCTGGAAAAAAGAAAAAAAACAAAACAAAACACTAGGCACTAAGAAGAGGCATGAGACCTGGTAAATATTGCTCACAAACTGGAAGGTGATTTGGAGTGGAAGCTTGTTGTCAGGAAAACAGCGAGTCTTTTTTTTTTTCCATAATTATCTTCCTCTTAATTTTGGATGTAGGGAAGAATTTAACATGGGACACTTCATAACTTTCCACTACAGAGAAAAGAGGGGGAGAGCGGAGGGGTAGTGAGAAAAGTAGAAACATATTAGAGGCAACATCTTTTTCTTGTTCCTCTCTCTGGAGGTAAATGTCTTTAAAACTGAGACCTTAGGAAAATCGTTCTTAAAATTATATCTATGGGGGAGGTGGAGTGACGGCATGGTGTGGGGGGTGGAGGGGAGGTGGCTGCTAAAGAGAAGCTTAAAGTCTGTACAACTGTATTTCATCTGCTCCCTCAGGCCCTAGTCCCATTCAAAATGTTAATTTGAGTAATATCTCCCATCCCTCTGTTCCTCTCTCTTTACAAGCACACTTCCTCTGCTAGAACCCACCGCATGCAATCCTCAGCAAGACTGGCAAATAGTCCTCTGGAAAAGATCGGTCCTGTGGGCAGACATGGGCCCCCGGCTGTGCTCCAGCCTCCCTGGAGGAGTTAGGGCGATTCTGTAGCGTGGGGATTTCATGAGGCAACAGTTCAAGAAAGGAACGACTAACAAGGCTATTAAGTCCTTTTTTTTTTTTTAATTTTGGTGAAAGGGAAAGGTTCACATCTGGCCAAAAAGTAATTCAAAACATGAAACTCTAATATTTGTCTTATTCCATCTTCTATAGTGCCTGCCGCATGGTGACCTCAGAAGAAAAAGACAAAGGCTGATTCCAACTCTTTGAGATTTTTGCCACGTAAATATGTATTTGAGCATCAAAGGAATGTTGAACAACATATATTATTAAGATTTAATGCATAAAATAATTTTAATTTTCTTTTCTAATCTGTATCTGCTTTTGCTCACCATCCCACTTCAGGGAACTTGGAGATTTTATTGTAACTCGACTTTATGCTTTGAACTGTGGTGTTGGAAAAGACTCTTGAGAGTCCCTTGGACTGCAAGAAGAGCAAACCAGTCCATCCTAAAGGAAATCAGTCCGGAATATTCACTGGAAGGGCTGATGCTGAAGCTGAAACTCTAATACTTTGGCCACCTGATGTGAAGAACTGACTCACTGGAAAAGACCCTGATGCTGGGAAAGATTGAAGGAGGAAGGAGAAGGGGACGACAGAGGATGAGATGGTTGGATGGCATCACTGACTCAATGGACTTGAGTTTGAGTAAACTTCAAGAGTTGGTGATGGACAAGGAGGCCTGGCGTGCTGCAGTCCATGGGACTGCAAAGAGTTGGACACGACTGAGTGACTGAACTGACTGATCAACTTTAACACATTCCAGTTTTATTTTGTATAATCGTGGGATAAACTTCCTTTAATAGTTTCAAAAATTAATGTGCCATATGTAATCTTAACACTGGGAAAGGCCTTTCCCTTCAGAAAGGGAACCCTTCAGAAACCCTGCCTTGTGGGCCTCTGTTCTTGGTAAGGACACAAAGAAGAATATGAAGTCTTACCTTTAGCAAAAGCAAGTTTATTGAAGAAAGAACAGAAATAATACCTCAATGGAGAGGGGAGCCAGGCCAATAAAGCTGCTGGCGAGGGAATGGTGAGGTAGTGGGTCTTCAAGACAAGGCTTTTAGATAGTCATTTAGGTGGGATTGATTGACAGTTGTAAGTTACATAACAACAGACTTTATTGCCCATGTCTTTCCCATAATTCAGTCTGTTATAATCAAATGTATGTATAGAATATTTATGAACACTTAATGGGCTCCTGGCTGCCTAAGGTCACTTGAGGACACAGCTGTGCATCAGACTGCACTGCATCAGGCCCCGCGTGCTGGAGTTGGAAACATCTCTATGGTTATTTTGTAGCATATCTGTGAGCTCTCGTGGACCACCTTGGGGCCTATATTGGGTGAGGTTTAGAGATCAGCTTGAATGTTTTTCAGCTAGGCCACCTCTTCTTGCTCATGCCTAACTTCCTATCTAACATTACTAATCTGAAAGAAAAATATGTAAAAAGCATGATTGACTGGATTACGTTTTGACCAAACATTTATAAAAGTAGAAGTTAAAAATTACCCTGGAAGAGTTATCTGCATATACATGATAAACGAAGTTAATCTAAATTTTAAAAATAGGTTTTTTTTAATAAGAAAAAGACCAATATACCAAGGAAAGAATGACAAAGATCAGAAATTATAATTAAATAAAATTCAATCTCATTGTCAAAAATGGACACAATTCAACATAGAATAAAATGTTCTTTTTCATCTACCAGGAAATCAGATATAAAAAAATGAGTGATTAGCATTGCCAAGGAGGCAGAGATATTGATATATTATAAACACAAGCAGGCATACTTAGTAATACTATAATGATTTCTAGAAAACCCATTCAGAAATGTACACTTTGAACCCATTACTCTGTTTGCCTTTAAGAGGTGAAGCTTGAGATAGAAGATTTAATCAAAGCAAACTTTAGACTTGAATACAAGGTGTTAATTTTGTTCTTGCTTTTTGCTTTATTCAATGTTGAGAAAATATTCTCTCATTGTGTTCATCTGATTAAAACTGACACAATAAAGCTATGCAAAAATTTTTGTTCATTTTTATGGCATATGCAACTCAGAACTTGGTAATAAAATGTATGTGTTAGTCACAGCAAGCTATAACATAGAAAGACCCATTCACCATGAATAGGAACAGTTGACAAACCTTTGGGAGCTAGCCAGGTAACTGAACAGTGTCCAGGGATGTCCCAGCTTCAGCTTCATTTTGGATATACTCAGTTCTAGGCTGAGATGGCAGAAAGCCAAGAGAAATTAAAGATCGTCTTGAGGAAAGTGAAAGAGGAGAGTGAAAAAGCTGGCTTAAAACTCAACATTCAAAAAACTAAGATCATGGCATCCAGTCTCATCACTTCATGGCAAATGGATGGGGAAACAATGCAGTGACAGACTTTATTTTCTTGGGCTCCAAAATCACTGTGGATGGTGACTGCAGCCATAAAATTAAAAAACACTTGCTTATTGGAAGAAAAGCAGTGACAAACCTAGACAATGTATTAAAAAGTAGATACATGACTTTGCCTTCAAAGATCTGTATAGTCAAAGCTATGGTTTTCCCAATAGTCAAGTATGGATGTGAGAGTCGGACAATAAAAAAGATTGAACTCTAAAAAACTGATTCCTTCAAACTGTGTTGGTGGAGAAGACTCTTGAGAGCCCCTTGAACAACAAGGAGATCAAACAGATCAATCCTAAAGGAAATCAACTCTGAACATTCATTAGAAGGACTGGTGCTGAAGTTGAAGCTCCAGTACTTTGGCCACCTGATACAAAGAGCCACTTCACTGGAAAAGACTCTGATACTGCGAAAGATTGAAGGCAGGAGGAGAAGGGGATGACAGAGAATGAGATGGTTGGATGGTATCATTGACTCAACAGACATGAGTCTGAGCAAACTCTGGGAGATTGTGAAGGACAGGGTGGCTTGGCAGGGTACAGTCCATGGGGTTGCATATAGTCAGAAACGACTGAGAGGCTGAACAACAAGGTTGAGATGGCATTCATTCAGATGAAATGTACAATAGTGGGAGTCCAGGTGTTGATCAAAACTTCGGAGTTAGTCAGGAAGGCTACCATCTCTTCATAGCCATTGCATGCTAAGTCGCTTCAGTTGTGTCCAACTCCTTGTGACTCCATTGATTGTGTCCCATCAGGCTCCTCTGTTCATAGGATTCTCCAGGAAAAAGTAGTGGAGTGGGCTGCCATGCTTTCCTCCAGGGGAATCTTCCCAACCCAGGGATTGAACCCACATCTCTGGCATCTACTGCATTGGCAGGTGGAGTTCTTTACCACTAGCACCACCTGGGAAGCCCATTGCAGAGACCCAAGTCAGGGAGGAAAAGGAGCCATATCAATGCAGAGATGCAAAGATTCTGAAAATAATGGCAGGAAAACTGTATGAAGTATGGGCTAGTAGGCTAATCTAGAGTTGAAGGCTGAAGCTTAGTCCTGAAATCTAGGGCCCAGGCATTCAGAGAAATGAAAAGTTGAGATCCATAGATATCTTGGGCAGCTTAGAATTGTCCTCAGGTGATTTGAATACCAGTGTCATCAGAACAAGGTGATCTGAGGAGCAAATTCAGCAGTGTGGCTTTAGTACTGGGCCAGACCATCACATATCTAAGTGAGTCATTTATTTTTGCCTCTAGTAAGACAGTGATCAGGACTTGAGTGTACAGATCAAGAATCCCATAGACAAATCCAAGAGGGACTGGAGATATAAGCAGAGACCAGAGAATCATATCTGGTCATGTCTGTATTGTTTTTAATTAAGGAAACAGTACATGTATACCACTTTAGAAAAGAAAAAATAAAAAGCAGATTTTCATCCTTCTGCTGCTCTGCCCCACTTCTGATGGGTGGTAAGCTCTTTCATTCATTTTTGGATTTAAATCATGTTATGGGCTTCACAGGTGGCACAGTGGTAAGGAATCTGCCTGCCAAGGCAGGAGGCACAAGAGATGTGGTTTGATCCCTGATTTGTGAAGATCCCCTGGAGGAGGAAATGGCAACCTGCTGTAGTATTCTTGCCTGGAAAATTCCATGGACAGATGAGCCTGACCAGCTACCAATCTATGGGGTTGCAAAGAGTTGGACATGACTGAGCACACACACTTCAATTAACTTCAGTGGTTACTATACCTAATTCTAAATCATTCAGCTTTGTCTTGATTTGTTGGCATATAAACCCTGGGACACATAAACATTTTTTGCTAAGAAAAACGAGGAATTTAACTCATGATAACCCTATTCAACTGTATGAGCTCTGTTATGTTTAAATTCTTCTCCTGATTACTTTTTATAAGTATGCTTAATAATCTTGAATTACTACCTCTTTTTTTAAAAAATCAATTTTGAGCATATGTAATGAGGTAGCGCTAGTGGTAAAGAGCCTGCTTGCCCATGCAGGAGACCTAAGAGACTCGATTCATTCCCCGAGTCAGGAACATACCCTGGAGGAGGTCATAGCAACCCACTCCCGTATTCCTGCCTGGAGCATCCCAACGACAGAAGAGCCTGGCGGGTTACAGTCCATAGGGGCACAAAGAGTTGGACACGACTGAAGCAGCTTACCACAATGAGTCTCTATAATTTAACATGTATTAGACAGTATTAGTAACTACATGCATTGGAGTTCATGAATTGGAGAAGGAAATGGCAACCCACTCCAGTGTTCTTTCCTGGAGAATCCTAGGGACAGGGGAGCCTGATGGGCTGCCGTGTATGGGGTTGCACAGAGTCGGACACGACTGAAGTGACTTAGCAGCAGTAGCAGCAGTAACTACATAACAAACAAACCTCAATTCAAAAAGTTTAACTTCTCACCCACATCACAGCTTCTTGTACATTTTCTTATTGAAAGTTCCAGACTGATGGAGTAGTTGGCACTTGCTAGTTGACCCAACGGAAGAAAGAGAGCTTTGGGAGAGTCTCCAATCAGTAATTAAAAGCTCTAGCCCAGATCATTCTTGTCACTTTTGCTCAAAACTCACAGTGCCCAAATTATCAAAAGTTAGAATTCATCTTTTTAACTTCTTCTGAGATCTCATAAATACACATACTTACATTTGTTGGGAATTTTCATTTGATTTTTACAACAGAAACAAAATGAGATCAAGATGAGAGGATAAAGAGAGAAAGCACTGAAATAAGAGCCAGCAGACTTGATGTCAAGATGTTTCCTGTGTCTACCATGATGTAGCTATTTAGAAAGACATTTGACTTCTTTGGGCTGCATCTCCTACAATCATCTGATCACAAAGATCCCTTTTTAAGTCCATCGTAAGAAATTTTTACACTTTCTAGACCCTAAATAAACTCATGGCATCTGTCTTACGTAGGTGATGGCACAAAGTTCCCTACCTCAGCTTTGCAATACATTTTCTTCTTTGCTTTGTCATAGGGCTTCTCAGGTCTCACACATTCTGGCTTGAAGCACTGTACTTGGCAAAATGTCGTGAAAGGGGATTGTAAGACTGCACCCAAACTAATGATCGCTTTAGCTTGATCACTGAAAGCTAAAGGACTCTAAACTAAACAACTACCTCCTTTGACTAGAGAATGAGATACCTTCTTGGGTGGTGAAATTGCCTTAGTACAGTTCTTGGCACATGGTAAGTACTAGTTTAAATATTAGTTTCCTTATTTCTGGGCCATATGTGTCTTTGGCTGGAGTCTAATTATATGCCTGCTGTTAGCCAGGGTGAAACAGAGGCACCCAAAGTTTCAAACTGAAATTGACTTAAGCCAAGGCAAGAACAGAGAAGTTCCCTGGCTCTGATCCTGATCCTATGACTCTGTTTTTCACTAAGAGGTAAGTAGGGCTTGGTTTGAGGTGGACAGGGAAACATGGGGGTGCCTTTCTCTCTAGTTTCAGTTCCCTAAACAGAAAAAATAAACTGTTCCCTTTAAGCCTCAGCATCAGCTCTATTTCACAACCATTCTTGTTTCCAGTGTGGAAGCCTAATTTGGCTGCTATTGACAAGAATATAATTGCTGTGTAAAGGGGTGGGGGAAATGTGTAACATTTTGAACAATGTACCAATGACCAATGCACAGATATGTGTATTTCACACACACACACACACACACACACACACACACGTCTTCAGTGTCTTTGTCTGCTCTGCCTGCCCCTCCTCTCCCAATTTGGTTTTTCTAATCCAGAAGAAAAAGTCAACATTATAAGAAAAGTACAACACTCTAAATGACCTTTAAGATATATTGACGCTATTGATGGCTCAGACAGTATGGTAAAGAATCTGCCTGCGATGCAAGAGACCTGGGTGATTTATTTACACAAATACACAAAATCATTTTCTTCCAAAAACTACTTTAAAATCCCTTCACATAAATATAAAAGTATTTAGTTCCTTTTTAAAAATATATTTGCATTTTTAAACTAGAATTTTTATATCTCTGTCCCATATAGAAAGATGTGGGGAAAAAAAAAAAAGAAAGATGTGGGAAATTTCTGAAGATTTGACCCCATCATGAGCACAGTCCTGCAACTCTAGAGGCTCTTCATAAATATAGATAAATACTAGTCTCATTCACAAGCAATACTACTGGAATTGTGAAAGATAACACGGTCTTTGGGGCATTTCCTTTTTGATACAAACTAAAAGTGAGATAAAATATCACACTGTTAACACTGACCATGGTTCTATATAAAACATGATGCTTCCTTCTCTTTGATCAAATGGAATACATTAAGGGAACCGAGCTGAATTATTTTTCCATTTGCAAGTGTTAAGTGCATGGAAAAATCCATTCGATGAAAGGAGGTATTAAACACCAGTCTTCCTTGATGGCTCAGTGGGTAAAAAATTCACCTGCGATGCAGGAGGCTGCCTGCCAATGCAGGAGACGTAGGTTCGATCCATAGGTTAGGAAGATCCCCAGGTTAGGAAGATCCTCTGGAGGAGGGAATGGCAACCCTCTCCTGTATTCTTGCCTGGGGTATCTCATGGACAGAGGAGCCTGGCAGGCTACCATGGGATCACAATGAGTTGGACAAGACTAAATAGCTAAATACACACATCTATAACATTAGGCCTAATGGCTACAAATCTAAACAAATGTTGTCTCTGGCAAAGGTCCCATTTCCCGTATATTAGCAGCTCTCCTGTAACACAAACAAGATGGAACTGGCCTGGGCCCAACCTGGCTCAACCCTATAGGTGCCAGTCAAGTAAGAAAGGTAATGCTCAGGTGGCACAAGACTGCAGATATAGAATCTGACCTCTGCAGCTTCTTTTTGTACTGTATCCTAATCTCTGGAATTCTTTTTGGATGAACTATAGTTGTTCCTATTTTGAAATATTCTTAGATATTTGTTTTTTTCTTTCCTCTCAAAAATGTCATCTAGCTTGGTTCCTGTTGCTATGTGCTGCATTTAGTCACTCAGGTGTGTCCAACTCTTTGCAACCCCAATGGGCTGTAGCCCACCAGGGTCCTCTGTCCATGGGGATTCTCCAGACAAGAATACTGGAGTGGGTTGCCATGCCCTCCTCCAAGGGACCTTCCCAACCCAGGGATTGAGCCTGGGTCTCCCTTATTGCAGATGGGTGCTTTACCATCTGAGCTACCAGGGAAGCCCAAAAATACTACAATGGGTAGCCTATCACTTCTCCAGGGAATCTTCCCAACCCAGAAATCAAACCAGGGTCTCCTGCATTGCAGGTAGATTCTTTACCAGCTGAGCTACCAGGGAAACCTACCTTTGTAATATAGTAAATCTCTCATATTAACCCTTATGTGCATAGACTTTACACCGAGGCAGTGCTAACTAGTGCTTAGAAGAAACGCTCTAGAGTCTGGCTGCAGGTTCAAATCTTGCCTTTAACACCTACTGGCTAGGTCATCATAAATAAGTTAATTAACTCATCTGTGTCTTGGTTTCCTTATTTGTGAAACAAGAATAAGAGTATACTGTCTCAAAAATTTGTAGTAGATAACATTTGTAAAGTGTTTGAAGATTGACTGGCATATAGTAAACACTTAATACATAATTAACTACTTCTTAATTTGCAGGTATGGGAGTGACAGAAAGAAAATGAGGGAGGAATTGATTTTCCCTCTTTGGTTTCTGCTTTGTTTTCCAAGTATCTTCTGCTCCCTGTGCACAGATAGTGCCTTTAGAAAACAGTCCAGTGCAGAGGACTTACAGATTCTTAGATTATTATGTTCTGAATAACTTAGATCTAATATACAATGATTTATTCCCAAATTCTCTGTCTTAGAAATGCACTTCAGAGACCCAGCCACTCTGCACGTATTTACACAAAAGAGATGCATGTCTTTTCAAACGTGAGATCTTTGCTGTCCCTGATAAGATATAAAGGGCTTAATAAATTCTTTCCATAAGGGATATTGCATCCTGTGGTTGGCCATTCAGAAATGTTACATTTTACCTCTACATTTTTATCATCACTAAGATTTCCCCAGTTCCTTATGCATCATTTTAAATAACATTTGGCAATAAAACTTTGGCAAAGGAACTTGCTCAAATCTTTTTCTTTTTCCAAAACTGAAATAATATCCAGTTATTTTTCCATATGCTCACAGGCTCCATTATTTCTTATTTTTTACTATAGAGAAATGGACCAAAATTAATAAGATTAAAGTGAATGAAATCAAAAAAGGAATGAAGAAGATAAACTTAGATTTCTTGATTAAATCCCAGAAGACACTAGCAGGTCATGGAATTTCTCTTGAATTCTCTTGTTTTAAACTGAAATAAAGTATTCAACAACTATACTACAATAAAAAAATTTGAAAAATTCAAAATTTCTTTCACAGAATAAAAAGGAAACAAAAAAAAGGCCTGAATAATTTAATCTCCCTATAAGATGACACCATTGTTAAATGTGCATATTTTTTTCCTTTGAATATTTTAGCCAGACCATCTGAACATGTTGAGATTCTCTACTTTTAGTTGCATTACTAGCTAAGGTCCCTCCCCACATCTCTTGGGCATAGACCTATAGGTTTCTTGGCTTACAGACTCTCTAGCTGTTAATTTTTTTTAATTAAAAAATAAATTGCTCCAATCAGGCAATAAATGAAAGAAATGTACCACTTCAGAGAAATGGAACAGGAAAATACTAGATAACCATTTAAATCAAATAATTCCCAAGAGGATCCCCTTCTGAGATACTGGAGAAATCTAAAATTAACTGGTATTTATCCTTGATGATAATTTCTAATTTTTTTGGCCACACTGTGCTGCTAGGGAATTCCAGTTTCCTGACCAAGGATGGAAACCATGGCCCCTGTGGTGGAACGCAGAGTCAACCAGTGGTCCATCAAGGAAGTCCTTTTAATGGTAATTTTTGACATTTCAGATTAGATGATGTTAGCTTTTATAATTTTCCAAGGCATCATCAGGCTCAGACATAAACACGGGAGGAAATTTCATTTTCAGCCAGCTTTTCTTGGTATCTTTGAACTCAACATTTTTTTTTTTCCTGGAGTTTTTCTTAAAAAAAAAAAAAATTGTGTGAAATGTGTGTGTGCTCAGTTGTGTCCAACTCTGCAACCACAAGGACTGTAACCCACCAGGTTCCTCTCTCTGTCCATGGGATTTTCCAGGCAAGAATACTGGAACAGTTTGCCATTTCCTACTTCAGGGGATCTTCCCAACCCAGGGATTGAACCTGCGTCTCCTGTCTCCTGCATGGGCAGGTGGCTTCTTTTCACTGAGTCACCCGGGAAGTCACTACTACATATGTAATAGATAACCACCAAGGCCCTACTTAGAGCATAGGGAACCATACTCAATACCTTGTAATAGTCTATGATGGAAATAATTTTAAAAGGATATACATATTTATGAAAAGTGAAAGTGTTAGTCTCTCAGTGGGGACCCCATGACTGTGGCCTGCCAGGCTCCTCTCTCCATTGAATTTTCCAGGCAAGAATTCTGTAGTGGATAGCCATTCCCTTCTCCCAGGGATATTCTCCACGCAGGGATTGAACCTGGAGCTTCTGCATTGCAAGCAGATTCTTTACTATCTGAGCAACCAGGGAAGCCCCATATGTATGTGTGTATATGTGTGTATATATATATATATATATATATATATATGTAAAAAGATAAAAATGTATCAAAAATTATTCCAAAGCAAAAAGTTGTGCTATGGGTGACCTGGGTTTGTTAAACACTCTCTCCTGTAGATGAGTCCATACCTCATTCCCTGAACTTTGTCCTCTGTCACCTGCTTCACAACTTGCTCCTTCCCGTCTGGTTCCTCCAGTCTCTTCCCACCCTCCTACCCTCTAAAGCCTATTTATCTTCCATGACAGGTTTAAAGTCTTCTGTTTCCATTGTAAGGGTGGCACCTGCATTGATTACTCCCTTTCCAAATTTGCATTATCTTATATTTTATGTTTTCCCTCTACACCCATTTGTTTGATCTATGTGGACAAATTCATCTCAACAACCCAGTCGTTAATGGGTAGAGGTCAGGAAAATGCTCACTCTTTTCCTTTCTCTCTTCTTCAGAGCACAGGGTGGGGAGATGGGTGGTGTTTTTTGTATTTAAAAAACTCCCTTATCTGCTGCCAGATCATTGACTTTAAGGTTTGTTTTCTTTGTTTTTTGGAAGTCATACAGGAAGATGAAAAAGTCCCATCATCATAAAGTACACACTGAAGTACACACTTCTGGGTATGCAAAGAAGGATAAGGTGATGTGATCATGTGATACTTTCTGTGTTTGGATTCTTTGCTCCTGAAGAAGGAACAGCTGTTGTGCGGTGGAGCTCTTCTTTGAGAAAGTCAAGGTGGCCTCAGCTTGAACATCCTGACAGTTTTTGTGGATGAAGTGTGGATGGAGAGAGGTCTACTCTCTCTCCCCCTCCTCAGGTCCTTTCTCTCCCTCCCTTCACTATTCACTACTAATAGTTTAAATATCACACCTACTTTATTCATTTTCATTTTCTAAGTTGGTATAATAAAAAAATAAACAAATCACCTATTTCTCAATTCAAACCAGAAAAGTTATACTGGGCATGTCTACACAGGATTGGAGAACTTGACTCACTGATTCAAGTAATATATTTGCTCTTGAAACTTTCATCTTACATTACTCTTTCTCTTCTGTCTCTTCTGTGTGCTTTTGTATTTCCTTTTTATCTGGATTTTTAAATATGGGTTATGTTAATTTTGCTTTCATTTTCTTCAGAGTTTTGGAACATATGTTTGACCACATTTTAGATTTAAAACTTAACAATCAGTTGAGTTTTAAAGATCATAAAGATTTTAAGATCATATCAGAGGCATGATCTGGTATTTTAGTGTCCTCTCTACTTAAGACTAAAATTTAATCCACCTTGAATGTGAAAGTGTTAGTTGCTCAGTCATGTCTGACTCTTTGTGACCCCATGGCCTGGCTTCTCTGTCCATGGAATTCTCCAGGCAAGAATACTGAAGTGGGTTGCCATGCCCTACTCCAGGGAATCTTCTGGACCCAGGGATCGAATCTGTGTCTCCCGCACTGCAGGCAGATTCTTTATTGACTGAGCCATCAGGGAAGTCCCTAATCCACCTTTCCTCCTCACAATTTTCCCCATCTATTCACTCACCTTCTTCTTGGTCTTTTTTTAATATATAGAGAGTGTGATTTAATCCTAGACCACTGAATTCTTGGTTTGACATAACATGCCATTGTAATTTTTGACATGTGTGCACTTTTGTAAGTGATTGGGAATCAGTGATCAAAACTAGGTAAAGGCTGCATTTCATCATGTTGGATTCTTTTAAGTTTTATTTTAGCTTCTCAACACCCTTGTGTAGTAGCACAGATATTTTACAGAAAAGTAACTAACCTGCCTCTAACAGACATCAAGAGGAATATGTGCAGCCATGAAATAGCTAAAACTAAGAATCCCAGCTCTTGACACTCTGAGATCTCTATTTTTTAAAGTGTCAGATTTCTTTTTTTAATTTATTTTTTAATTGTAAAGCATTTAATTACTTTACAACATTGTGTTAGTTTCTGCTGTACAACAATGTGAATCAGCTATATATTTATATGAAAGTGTTAGTTGCTCAGATGTGTCAGACTCTTTGTGATCCCCATGAACTGTAGCCTGTCAGGCTCCTTTGTCCATGGAATTCTCCAGGCAAGAATACTGGAGTGGGTAACCATTCCTTCTCCAGGGGATCTTCCTGACCCAGGGATCAAACCCAGGTCTCCCGCATAGCAGGCAGATTCTTTACTATTTGAGCCACCAGGGAAGCTCTCTCTCTATATATACGCACACATACATATATACATATATCCCCTCCCTCTTAAGCCTCCTTCCCACCCCAGCCATCCTACCCTTCTAGATCATCACAGAGCACCAAGCTGAGCTTCCTTTTCTATACAGCAGTTTCCTGCTAGCTATCTATTTTACACATGCTAATGTATATATGTCAGTGCTACTCTCTCAGTTTGTGCCATCTCTCCTTTTCCTCCTGTGTCCAAGTCCATTTTCCACATCTGTGACTCTATTGCTGCCCTGCAAATAGGTTCATTGGTGGCATTTTTCTGGATTCCATATGTATGCATTAATACAGGATATCTGTTTTTCTCTTTCTGACTTACTTCACTCTATATTACAGACTCTAGGTTCATCCCCATCACTACAAATGACCAATTTCATTCCTTTTTATGACTGAATAAAGTTTCATTGTATATATGTGCCACATCCTCTTTATCCATTCATCTGTCAATGGACATTTAGGTTGCCTCCTTAAGTTGGCTATAATAAATAGTGCTGCAATGAACGTTGAGGTTCATGCATCTTTTTCAATTAGGTTTTCTCAGGGTATATGCAGAGTTGTTGAATTGTTGGATCATAGGATATTTTTGTTTTTAAAGAAACCTCCATTAAAAAATGTCAGATATCTGATTTCTCCAATCAGAAATACCATCATCAGAATATTTTTCTTCCTTATAATCATCACAGGTAAACTTATTGACTGGATGGGCGTCCCTAGTGACTCAGGTGGTAAAGAATTTGCCTGCAATGCAAGAGACACGTGTTCGATCTCTGGGTTGGGAAGATCCCCTGGAGAAGGGAATGGTTACCCACTCCAGTGATTAGATATGGGTTACTAACTTCCATAGTCTCCAGTAACTTCTGGGCTTCCTCATCAAATGCCTATGCAAAGCTCTAGAACTCATAATTTACATTTGAGAGACCACAAGACTTCAATTTTCTTTTTCTTTTTCAGCAGTAAGACTTTTTCTTCAAGTAAATTTTTATTTTAGGAAAACAAAATGTGTGCTGTATTTTCTGGCTTATTAGAAAAACTTCTTATGAAATATTCCACTTTATAAATGCACTATACCTAAATGCCATTTTAAAAACATTTTCAACCTTTTTTTATTGAGGTAAAATTTACATAAAATAATAGCATCCATCTTAAACAGATGAGTTTTGACAAAGGTCAAAACAGTCTCAAAAAAAAAAAAAACAAAAAAACAGTCTCACCATCACAATCAGGATATTACTTCAAAAGGTAGTCAAGCACACCCTTCCTTTGATTCCTGCTCTTCCTTCTGTGCCACTATAGATTAGTTTTACCTGTTCCGGAATTTCATAGGAATAGAATAACATAGTAGTATGCAGTCTTTAATCCCTGGCATGTTTTTGAGATTCATTTGGTTCTATATACACCATAGATTTGACTGAGTAACATTCCCCTTCAGGGACATAGCACATTTGCATAACAATTCACCTATTGATAAACACTAAGTTGTTTCCATTTGGGGGTGATAATAAAGTCATTGAACATTTGTATGCAAGACTTTGTATCTATATACATTTAATTAGATTAATTTGCATTATTGGGTTCTATGGTAACTCCATGTTTAACTTGAGAAGAAACTTGCTGAATGTATTCCAAAAGGATCAAGGCATTGTACATTCCCACTGGCAATAAATATATACAAGCTTTACTTGTTCCACTTGCTCAACAAGTTATCTTGCATTTAGTGATTTTTTTTTTATTATGTTAACCATTCTGGTGGGTATGTAATCGTATCTCATTATGTTTTGATTTTCATTTTCTGATGATTAATTATTTTGTGTAACTTTCATATATTTATTGGCCATTCACATATCTTCCTCTGTGAAGCATATATTCAATTTTTTGCCCATTTTTATTGGACTGGTTGAGTTCTAATTAATTTAAGAGTTCTTTAGATAAGAGTTCTCTAGACACAAGTTCTTTGTCAAATACATGGCTTGTACACATTTTTAACCATCTTTAGTTTGCTTTTTTACTTTTTGAATGGAGTCATTTAAAGAGCATTAATGTTTAGTTTTCATGAAATCTGAGTTATCAAATTTCCTCTACAGCTAGTACTTTTTTTATTTTAAAACATTATCTACTTCAAGATTGTGAAGTTTTCTTCTACATTTTTTTTTATTACTTTTATCATTACATAAAAATACATAATTTTCCACCAGTGTTTCTTTTATTGTATTTTTAGATTTTTTTGCAGTTCTTTCCAATTGGTAAAGCTAGTATTCAGCAAATACTTTTAATGTAGCAAGCATTTATAAATTTCAGACTATACATTTGTCATTTACATCCAATTGTCACACAAACATTTTACATGTGCTTCAAGCAGTAGAGGCTATGGTCAGCAGTAGACCATAGTAGTAGAAGTAGAGGCTTCAAGTCAGCAGTGATACACATTATAAGTAGTTACACTCTGTGACAATTATTTGCTAGATAATTTATAACTAGAAGTATGACTGACAACTATTCTAATTAACCCAAGGCTGAAGTCTAAGGCCAAGTGAGGTGTGTTTGATTTCAAAGGCATAAGAGGTAACTTCAAGCTTTCTCTTAGGCAAATTTTTGTTCTCTCAGAGTTGGAATTCTGAAAACAGTATTTTATGAGGTCATATTTCCTTAACTTCATGTGCATAAAGAATCTATTCTGAAGTTTCAAATGAGTTCCATTATTTTTTTTTATGAAGACTATCATTGCCATAGAATATTTAAAAAAAAAATCCTTCTTTTGTTTTTAAGTCATAGGTTCATAGCTAAAATTTTTCTAATGAATTGAACCTGAATTTCCAATTTTACAGAAGACTACAAAGATATTGGCCACACAAATGGAACACAAAGTTCACACACCATAATAAGAACTACCACAAATCCTCTGATGTGTTGACTGATAGGGAGTCCCATAAAAACACTTGTCCAACACAGATGGCCCTCAACAGCCGACAAACTTCATAAACAATTGGCAGAATGCCCAAATAGCACTTTGTGCTCAAAACAGAACTTTCCCCGGGTACATATTGGTGGGCATACTCAGTTGTGGAGTTCTTCAGCTGGTCCAGATGCATGTTTCTGTTCCACCAAGAAAAAGTGTAAGTTGGCAGCAAGGGTGGAGCAGGGGAGAAACAGGGAGGATAGCTGAAACAAATAATTTTGGTAGTTGCTAGAAACATCTCTCCAAATTCCCCTCTCAGAGCCAGCTATCCAGGAGCGGTAGGCTCCTTGCAACCATCTCAGCAAGTTGTCATGGCTGGAGGCACTGCTCGGGAAACCCCCAGGGAGCCAGATGTTATGAAAGTGCAGCAACCCCACGGTGGGAGCCAAAAAACTGTTGTTAAAAGTGAGGTCAGTTGCTTGCTGTTCAAAAGCCATAAAAGAGGCAAGGTGAGCAGAAAGGCAAGCAACAAGAGCGGGTGGGGTGGGGGAAGGGGAGGACACAGATTTCTGTCCAGAGGTCAACTCCTTCTGGTGACAATCAGTGAGTAAGGGCTTTTATAGCTGAAGAGAGGGGGCTCCATGCAGGAACAGCACACTCAGCTTTGACAGTTATCTGGAAATTAGTCATGCAGTGGTCTGATCAGTGTCATCTTGATTAAGTACAGCGCTAGTCTTTAGATACAAGACAAGGTCAGTTTGTTCCCATATCTTTGAGGCCTATTTTCAAAATTTTGGCAGCTTATGTCACGGCTATAGTTTGGTCATCATGTAGTCAACTTTTTCTACCTGGTGGGGTTTCAGTATCAACCAGACAGCACACAGAATATGGCTCAGAATATTATCTATAGCCATTGAAGAATTAAGTTCCTTGACTTTGCTGAATGACTAAATTACTATTATTTTGTCGTGTCTGTCTGTTTCCCTTTGCTTCTGCATTTTCTCACTTCTCTGATTGAACTAATTCTTTGACTAAAGCTTTTCTACAGACAAAAAAGCAGAAAGAGGACATGGGAGAAAAGACCATAGGGTCTGACTCTGTTTCACTACTGGCTATGAGGTCTTATGTAGTTATATCTTTCTTGTTCAAATACAATAAAATCGCATTCTTTTATTCTATTCAGACTTAATTGATCAATATAAAGTTTGTTCTACCCTGGTTCCAAATAGGAAAAGGAGTACGTCAAGGCTGTATATTGTCACCCTGCTTATTTAACTTCTATGCAGAGTACATCATGAGAAACTCTGGGTTGGAAGAAGCACAAGCTGGAGTCAAGATTGCCGGGAGAAATATCAATAGCCTCAGATATGCAGATGACACCACCCTTATGGCAGAAAGTGAAGAGGAACTCAAAAGCCTCTTGATGAAAGTGAAAGAGGAGAGTGAAAAAAGTTGGCTTAAAGCTCAACATTTAGAAAACAAAGATCATGGCATCTGGTCCCATCACTTCATGGGAAATAGATGGAGAAACAGTGTCACACTTTGCCTTTTTGGGCTCCAAAATCACTGCAGATGGTGACTGCAGCCATGAAATTAAAAGACATTTACTCCTTGGAAGAAAAGATATGACCGATCTAGATAGCATATTGAAAAGCAGAGACATTGCTTTGCCAACAAAGGTCCATCTAGTCAAGGCTATGGTTTTTCCAGTGGTCATGTATGGATGTGAAAGTTGGACTGTAAAGAAAGCTGAGAGCCAAAGAAGTGATGCTTTTGAACTGATGTGTTGGAGAAAACTCTTGAGAGTCCCTTGGACTGCAAGGAGATCCAACCAGTCCACTCTAAAGGAGATCAGTCCTGGGTGTTCATTGGAAGGACTGATGTTGAAGCTGAAACTCCAATACTTTGGCCATCTGATGTGAAGAGTTGACTCATTGGAAAAGACTCTGATACTGAGAGGGATTGGGGGCAGGAGGAGAAGGGGACGACAGAGGATGAGCTGGCTGGATGGCATCACCAACTCGATGGACATGAGTTTGGGTGAACTCCAGGAGTTGGTGATGGACAGGGAGGCCTGGCGTGCTGCAATTCATGGGGTTGCAAAGAGTCGGACACGACTGAGTGACTGAACTGAACTGAACCCATGTGAAATTTTCTCATACCTCGTAAGTATGCACATGTAGGTTTTCCCCTCCCTCAGTGGTTGAGAGGAAAATGGAGGTCCATAGCTTTTAGTCAATTTCCCATTTTCCTTGTAGTCCTATCTTGCTGAGATAACACCATTTCCTGTCCCAAGTGCCTGGATACTGGTACTCTAAATCAATCCAGTCTGTGAAGGCTATCATTTTCATTAAACATTTCTTCAGGAATTTCTCTAGCTTTTAAGCCCCACCAATATTGTTTACTTCTTGACTTGTAAAGTATGAATTTGCAGTCTCCCTCCCTCCACATGGACTGCTTAGTACCCAATTGTTTTCTGGAAATCTCTATCTGTGATGAATTGCATGAGGAAGATGAGGTAATATGAGGAAACAAATTCCAGCTGTCTGGAAACAAGAAAAAATCAAGGTAGAAGGACAGCTGCTCACACTTTAAGTCTCTGAGAATAAACAATGACTGAAAGGTGTATACCTTTTCCCAGTTTCCCAGGCATCTTATGTTGCATGAAGCAAAGCTCTAGTAAAATTTTCTCAATCCAGCTCTAACTGTATAGGTGTTTGTGTAGGAGGCTCAATAATGCATGCTCTGGAAATGTCATTAACTATTGTTGTTTGGTGATAATGGAATATCTGTTTCATGCAGTTTGGATTCTTCATAAGTATTTCAGTAAGAGTTTAAAAGAACCATCATTGGGGTTACTCATCACACACCATTTTAAATCAAAATTTCCTTAAGCTATTTCTTCTCAGTCTTAAAATTCAAAAATGCTTTTTCTTTTCGTTTTTCTTTGTATATTTTTATTTAAATGTATTAACATTTTTATATTTATTTTTATCTTATATTTATCTCACATTTCTTAATTCTTTCAGTTTGAATCTCATATCTAGTTTTCACACTTTATTTAGACAATTTTTATTTTAATTTTATCAAAATCTCATTTTTTGGATTCTACTTCTAGCTTAGAATAATTCTTTCTTCACCTTCTTCTCAAGTGCACATGGAACCTTCTCCAGGATAGATCACATCCTGGGCCATAAAGCTAGCCTTGGTAAATTCAAAAAAATAGAAATCATTCCAAGCATCTTTTCTGACCACAATGCAGTAAGATTAGATCTCAATTACAGGAGAAAAACTATTAAAAAATCCAACATATGGAGGCTGAACAACACGCTGCTGAATAACCAACAAATCACAGAAGAAATCAAAAAAGAAATCAAAATTTGCATAGAAACGAATGAAAATGAAAACACAACAACCCAAAACCTGTGGGACACGGTAAAAGCAGTCCTAAGGGGAAAGTTCATAGCAATACAGGCACACCTCAAGAAACAAGAAAAAAGTCAAATAAATAACCTAACTCTACACCTAAAGCAACTAGAAAAGGAAGAAATGAAGAACCCCAGGGTTAGTAGAAGGAAAGAAATCTTAAAAATTAGAGCAGAAATAAATGCAAAAGAAACAAAAGAGACCATAGCAAAAATCAACAAAACCAAAAGCTGGTTCTTTGAAAGGATAAATAAAATTGACAAACCATTAGCCAGACTCATCAAGAAACAAAGGGAGAAAAATCAAATCAATAAAATTAGAAATGAAAATGGAGAGATCACAACAGACAACACAGAAATACAAAGGATCATAAGAGACTACTATCAACAATTATATGCCAATAAAATGGACAACGTGGAAGAAATGGACAAATTCTTAGAAAAGTACAACTTTCCAAAACTCGATCAGGAAGAAATAGAAAATCTTAACAGACCCATCACAAGCACGGAAATTGAAACTGTAATCAAAAATCTTCCAGCAAACAAAAGCCCAGGTCCAGACGGCTTCACAGCTGAATTCTACCAAAAATTTAGAGAAGAGCTAACACCTATCCTGCTCAAACTCTTCCAGAAAATTGCAGAGGATGGTAAACTTCCAAACTCATTCTATGAGGCCACCATCACCCTAATACCAAAACCTGACAAAGATCCCACAAAAAAAGAAAACTACAGGCCAATATCACTGATGAACATAGATGCAAAAATCCTTAACAAAATTCTAGCAATCAGAATCCAACAACACATTAAAAAGATCATACACCATGACCAAGTGGGCTTTATCCCAGGGATGCAAGGATTCTTCAATATCCGCAAATCAATCAATGTAATACACCACATTAACAAATTGAAAAATAAAAACCATATGATTATCTCAATAGATGCAGAGAAAGCCTTTGACAAAATTCAACATCCATTTATGATCAAAACTCTCCAGAAAGCAGGAATAGAAGGAACCTACCTCAACATAATCAAAGCTATATATGACAAACCCACAGCAAACATTATCCTCAATGGTGAAAAATTGAAAGCATTTCCTCTAAAGTCAGGAACAAGACAAGGGTGCCCACTTTCACCATTACTATTCAACATAGTTTTGGAAGTTTTGGCCACAGCAATCAGAGCAGAAAAAGAAATAAAAGGAATCCAAATTGGAAAAGAAGAAGTAAAGCTCTCACTGTTTGCAGATGACATGATCCTCTACATAGAAAACCCTAAAGACTCCACCAGAAAATTACTAGAACTAATCAATGACTATAGTAAAGTTGCAGGATATAAAATCAACACACAGAAATCCCTTGCATTCCTATACACTAATAATGAGAAAACAGAAAGAGAAATTAAGGAAACAATTCCATTCACCATTGCAACGGAAAGAATAAAATACTTAGGAATATATCTACCTAAAGAATCTAAAGACCTATATATAGAAAACTATAAAACACTGGTGAAAGAAATCAAAGAGGACACTAACAGATGGAGAAATATACCATGTTCATGGATTGGAAGAATCAATGTAGTGAAAATGAGTATACTACCCAAAGCAATCTATAGATTCAATGCAATCCCTATCAAGCTACCAACAGCATTCTTCACAGAGCTAGAACAAATAATTTCCCAATTTGTATGGAAAAACAAAAAACCTCGAATAGCCAAAGCGATCTTGAGAAAGAAGAATGGAACTGGAGGAATCAACCTACCTGACTTCAGGCTCTACTACAAAGCCACAGTTATCAAGACAGTATGGTACTGGCACAAAGACAGAAATATAGATCAATGGAACAAAATAGAAAGCCCAGAGATAAATCCACGCACATATGGACACCTTATCTTCGACAAAGGAGGCAAGAATATACAATGGATTAAAGACAATCTCTTTAACAAGTGGTGCTGGGAACTCTGGTCAACCACTTGTAAAAGAATGAAACTAGAACACTTTCTAACACCATACACAAAAATAAACTCAAAATGGATTAAAGATCTAAACGTAAGACCAGAAACTATAAAACTCCTAGAGGAGAACATAGGCAAAACACTCTCTGACATACATCACAGCAGGATCCTCTATGACCCACCTCCCAGAATATTGGAAATAAAAGCAAAAATAAACAAATGGGACCTAATTAACCTTAAAAGCTTCTGCACATCAAAGGAAACTATTAGCAAGGTGAAAAGACAGCCTTCAGAATGGGAGAAGATAATAGCAAATGAAGCAACTGACAAACAACTAATCTCGAGAATATACAAGCAACTCCTACAGCTCAACTCCAGAAAAATAAATGACCCAATCAAAAAATGGGCCAAAGAACTAAATAGACATTTCTCCAAAGAAGACATAAAGATGGCTAACAAACACATGAAAAGATGCTCAACATCACTCATTATCAGAGAAATGCAAATCAAAACCACTATGAGGTACCATTTCACGCCAGTCAGAATGGCTGCAATCCAAAAGTCTACAAGTAATAAATGCTGGAGAGGGTGTGGAGAAAAGGGAACCCTCTTACACTGTTGGTGGGAATGCAAACTAGTGCAGCCACTATGGAGAACAGTGTGGAGATTCCTTAAAAAACTGGAAATAGACATGCCTTATGATCCAGCAATCCCACTGCTGGGCATACACACTGAGAAAACCAGAAGGGAAAGAGACACGAGTACCCCAATGTTCATCGCAGCACTGTTTATAATAGCCAGGACATGGAAGCAACCTAGATGTCCATCAGCAGATGAATGGATAAGAAAGCTGTGGTACATATACACAATGGAGTATTATTCAGCCATTAAAAAGAATACATTTGAATCAGTTCTAATGAGGTGGATGAAACTGGAGCCTATTATACAGAGTGAAGTAAGCCAGAAAGAAAAACACCAATACAGTATACTAACGCATATATATGGAATTTAGAAAGATGGTAACAATAACCCTGTGTACGAGACAGCAAAAGAGACACTGATGTATAGAACAGTCTTATGGACTCTGTGGGAGAGGGAGAGGGTGGGAAGATTTGGGAGAATGGCATTGAAACATGTAAATATCATGTATGAAATGAGTTGCCAGTCCAGGTTCGATGCACGATACTGGATGCTTGGGGCTGGTGCACTGGGACGACCCAGAGGGATGGAATGGGGAGGGAGGAGGGAGGAGGGTTCAGGATGGGGAACACATGTATACCTGTGGCGGATTCATTTTGATATTTGGCAAATCTAATACAGTTATGTAAAGTTTAAAAATAAAATAAAATTAAAAAAAAAAAAAAAAAAAAAAAAGAATAATTCTTTCTCTTTTATCTACAATTAAATATCACTTTTCAAGCAAAATATTACTCTTCAGTTTTCACAGTCACTACAAGTTCTAATTTCAATTTTTTTCAATGTAAAGGGAATCCATATTTTCTTTACTCATTTTTTTTATTCTTTTATAGATGAGAGAAGCATCTGGAA
Organism: Bubalus kerabau; assembly: GCF_029407905.1. Taxonomy (NCBI): domain Eukaryota; kingdom Metazoa; phylum Chordata; class Mammalia; order Artiodactyla; family Bovidae; genus Bubalus; species Bubalus kerabau. The sequence goes on along the minus strand of NC_073632.1, from coordinate 28,414,525 downwards.
ACACAACTAAAATGTGTTCAACATTATCCAAATAATTTATGTAGATACTTCAAAGATATCTAGCTTTGTTCCCCACATCTTAGGTCACTAAGGTGCACATGGTGACTTCCTTCCAAAGAGTATAGTATGAATAGGGGGAAATCATCATTTTAAAGTAGAGAAATTTGACAAAATACCTTGGCCAGGTGACCAAGGTTAATCTCAACAGTGATAACTCATGTTGCATTGCACACTTGATATATGATAAAAATAGCACTTTACTTCTTCCTCCCAATTTTCCATACTCCCAGTCTTATCATGGAAAAACATCAGACAAATTCCATTTGAAAGACATTCTACAAAATATGTAACCAGTACTCCTCAAAATTGTCAGTATCATCAAACATGGAAACTGTGAAACTGTCACAGACAAGAGGAGTCTAAAGAGACATGATATTAAATGTAATGTCTCCTGGATGGGATCCTGGAACAGAAAAAGAAAATTAAGTGAAACTAGGGAAATCTGAATTTTAGTTAATAACATGTTGATTTTGGTTCATCAATTACAACAAATGAACTACACTAATATTAATAATAGAAGAAACTGGATGTGGAGTATATGAGAACTCATGTTTGCAACTTTTCTGTAAATCTAAAACAGTGCAAAGTAAAAAGCATTTAAATAAAAATGTATAATATCTATTAAGTGAATAGACAGGAGTCTCATGATATCAAAAATATATCTGTACACAAAGTAGTCTCCAAAAAAATAACTGTCAGTCGTTTCAATTCAATAAAACAAATATTTAGACTGTGAAATGAAAATATCTCTTGCCATATCTCCTGCCATAAACAAGAAAGGTCACAGCCATCAGCGATTTCTGGCCTCCAAATGTAAATGAGGGCTCCCAAAACTGTGATCCAACAGATGCTGCCCATTCCCCCAAGGTGATTGCTGAGGAGTTGGGGGAAATTAAGAAGTAGACATCTGCCACTCCTTATGGTGAACTAAGAGACAGGATTTGACCCCAGAGATGCATATGAAAGGAATGAATTCAGTGAACTCAGAGGCTTGCATCTTTCCCTACATAGAATGCTAAATTCCTTAAATTGATACCTGATCTTTCTTAGAACTAACTGAGGTGTTGTCTCCTGGGCTGCTGTCCTCATTTTGCCCCCATAAAACTTAATTCCCAACCCTCAAATTGTGCATATGTTTTAGTTGACAACTGGTGCATCAAAGAACCTGTCTGAGAGTACATGACACATACAGAACTCTGCTGTCTATGGGGGTGACATAACTAATGATAAACTATAGGCTAGTTCTCTAGGCATTCTAAATTCCACCAGACAATCTGATTCTATTTACACTTGTTACAGGCACATTACTAAATCTTTCTTGGTCACAGACATTTCCAGAAACAAACAGAAAACTAAACAAAAAATTGTAAAATATTTATCATATATCAAGCAGGTGATAGAGCTAATGCTATCTACCCAGTCCCAGTTAGCACCCTCATTAAAACTATGAAGTTTGATTCCTAGTCAGGGTTACTTTCTCCTGACCTATTCAAGTGTTAGTCGCCCAGTTATGTCTGATTCTTTGCAACCCCATGGACTCTAGCCTGCCAAACTTCTCTGTCTATAGACTTCTCTAGGCAAGAATACTGGAGTAGGTAGCCATTCCCTTCTCCAGGGGATCTTCCCAACCCAGGGATTGAACCTGGGTCTCCTGCATTGCAGGCAGATTCTTTACCATCTAAGCCACCAGGAAAGATATGACTTATGACAATTATGCTATAAGGATGCATACAGCATTATTCATGGTGATTTCTGTAATCTACTTCTCTCAACCCTTTGCTTATATTAACCTCTCTCTATGTTTATATGTTTGCTTATATTTAACTTTATAATAAATGCTAGACATTATTCTTTAAGACATTTAAAAAGTTGCAAAAGTTTTATAAATATTGTCCTTTTTTTCTGCCTGAATGTTTACGACAATTACATTTTACAATTTTCAGTTTGACCATTTTCTCTAAGCATTTACTGATAGTGGTTAATGGTTGCCCAAGTTAGAGGCAAAAAGTTTAATCTGCACTCTGTAGATAAAAAATTAAATGGAACTGATTTTGTGACAATTTTTAAGTTAGTATTTAATATTTGACTAATATTTAATGTATTGTTATTAAATTAATCCATTCAATAATTTAATATTAAATTAACACATAAAACTGGGAACCATTCTCTTAATAAATAGCATTTTTTCTATTGTTTTTGTAACCCTACATTTATTGCCAAAATTAGTTTAGTTTATTGGACTTTAACTTAGAATGAAACATAATGCATATTTAATACTTTTGCATAGTCTATATAACTTAAGATCCTTTGGAACACCTTAAAAATAGTAGCTGCAGAAACTCAGCCTGGAGGAGAAATACTAATTAGCAAAGAGCTGTAGAAAAGTTCATGATAAATCAAGAAAATATTTTGATTTCCAATGTAGATGGTTACACTTACATAAAAAATATATTTTCTAGCAAAGGACTGGTTTTGCATATACCCAATTTTATTAATATGTACTTATGTTAATTCCTATATGTAAAACCAGTCCGTTGCTAGAAAAAATATTTTTTATTTAAGTGTAACCATAAAAATTGGAAATTGGGATTTCCAAAGAGTGGAAATCAAAGTATTTTCTTGATTTATCATAAACTTTTCTCACAGTTGTTTGCAAACTAATTTTTCTCCTCCAGGATGACATGAAAAATACTTTTTCTGGCAATGGACTGGTTTTGCATATAAGAATTAATATAAGCATGTGAAAGTGTTAGTCACTCAGTCGTGTCCAACTCTTAGCGACGCCATGGACTGCAGCCTACTTGGCCCCTCTGTTCATGGAATTTTTCAGGCAAGAATACTGGAGTGAGTAGCCATTCCCTTCTCCAGGGAGTCTTCCTGACCCAGGGATCGAACCAAGGTCTCCTTCATTGAAGACAGATTTTTTTACTATTGTAGCCACACGTTCCGGGAAAGAAACTCACTCAGAAGGACAATGCAGATAGTGGAGTGCAGTGTATTACACCGGCGGGCCCAAGGCAGAATCTCCTCTTAGCCAAGGAGCCCAACCAGTTTTTGTGAAAACCTTATATACCCTAAGTGTATGTGTCCAAACCCACCTCCCCAAATTCCCTGAAGCTAGTCTGAACAAAGGAAAAGAAAGATACAATCAAAGTTGACCTGTGATTCATATGCCTTAAGCCTAGGTAGTTAACAGTGGACAATTATCAATAGGCCTCATACCACAATGAGCATAATAGAATTTATGATTCTATTCAATTACACAGATAATTAGGGTATTCTTTTAGGTGATGGAGAGTCTAGGTGTGAGCCCTGGGGCTCTTCCATCCAGGGGTTCTGGTTTTCCAGTTGGTATGTCGTTTCCATAGATTTTGGGCATATAGCTCAAAGTCCACAGTCCGGCCCAAGATGGAGTCCTGCTTTCAAGATGGAGCCTGTTCTGTCTGTTTCCTCCTTCGCTATCTGAGCCACCAGGGAAGCATATATTAATAAAAATGGGCAGTGCATATGATAATGAGTAGGTCTAAATTATCTATGAGACCAGTTTAACAGAAACAGGAGTTGTCATTTCTTGTTTTCCTAGTGGGAGTTGGACCTCATGACTATCAGCAGGGTACAATTAACATCAGGATTCTAGCTACTTGGGAACATAAGAAACACTTAAATCTGAAACATTTTCCAGTGCTGAGTTCCTTCAGTTGTAAACTTCATAGGTAGCTGACTCTATAGGATGAACTGAGATGCCTTAATGATGACCATCCAAGGTCACTGAAGAAGCTTAAGTTAAGACTGACAAAGTGACTACAAGTAAAACTGGAACTCAGCTTCTTTAGAAGTTCACAAACCCACATGTGTATTGAGATTTATGCAACATTTTTCAAAAATTTAATTAAGTAAAGAAATATTACATTAAAACTGGGAAAACGAGCCAATGGGCCCATTTTTTCCCCACCCTAATCAGGTGCAGATGTTGATACTGTTACGGATACAAGTTCCTCTTGGAGATAACAGGAAGAAGTACAGCTGTCCCATGATATCCACAAGCATTGGTTTTAGGACATGTGCTGATGCCAAAATCCTTGGATGCACAAGTCCCTTATTTAAAAAGGTGTAGGATAGTGACCCTCCATAGTGGAAGGTTCTGCATCTCTGGACTGGTTGAATTCGCCAGCCCCTGGGGGCTAGCCATCTCTATGCTTCTAAGCCACATTCTTTTTACTTATTTGCATTGATTTTTGTTTTCTTCTTTTGGAAAGACACTGTACAAAAGCTGAACTTTCTGGTAGCTCAGATGGTAAAGAATCTGCCTGCAATGTGGGAGACCCAGTTTCAATCCCTGGGTCAGGAAGATCTCCTTGAGAAGGGATGGCTACCCTCTCCAGTATTCTTGCCTGGAGAATTCCATGGACAGAGGAGCCTGGTGGGCTACAGTTCACTGGGTCATAAAGAGTCAGACAGGACTGAAGAACTAACACTTTCACTTTCACACGAAAGCAGGTCTTCCCAGGTGGCACTAGTGGTAAAGAACCCACCTGCCAATGCAGGGGACATAAGAGACACAGGTTGGATCCCTGGGCCAAGAGGGTCCCCTGGAGGGCATGGCAACCTACTCCAATATTCTTGCCTAGAGAATCCCATGGACAGAGAAGCCTGTCAGGCTACAGTCCATAGGCTCACAAACAGTCAGACAGGACTGAAGTGACTTAGCACACACACACACAGAAGCATTTTCCAAGAGGTCTTTGACCCTTTATATGATTCCAGAATGCTCTTGTCATACACTTGTATTTAAATGTTACAGCTTTCTATTTTACTAGCAAGAAAGCTGATATATATTCAGTTCTTGTTCTTCCGCAAGTCATCTGCTCTTTCCCTCAAGAAGCTTTTAGGCATTTTTTTTCTTTGTCTTCATTGTGCTTGAATCTCAAGATGTGTTTGTTTCTCTTACCTAACTTAATTGGTGTGAAATATTTTCAGTAAACATAACCTCAATAAGTTATCCCTCCAGGTTTGCTACTTTGCAGTGTGATTTTAATGTTCCTCCTTTCCAGAGGAAGAGCTTATTTTTCCATCCTTAAATCTAGGCTTGACCATATGATTTATTTCATTAATATAATATTAGCAGACTTGATGCAAGCTAAGCCTAGAGCAGCACATGAGCATTTGGTCTTGCCCTGTTCAGGCTGCTTTGAGAATCCGGAGACTGGAGTTCAGGATGTGAAGGAAACTGAGATAGCCCACTGGGAAGACCATGTGAAAGGCAACCCAGGGGTCTTGGTTTACTGCCTGACATCTGCCAAAAATGTCAGTGAAGGCTTCCTGGGCTGAGTCTCAGTCAATCTGATGGCCAAGTGTAGGTCCACCAGGGAGCCCAGGAGAGTTCTGCAGTAAATGTTTTGAGGGTCTTGACTATTTCTTGCAACCATCATTCAAGTCCTACAGGAAATGACGCATTTTTTACTTTTCCAGAAATTCCCATTAGACTTGTATATGCATATCTCTGTGTGAACTAGTTCTTTGTAACATTTATCACTATCTATATCTTTAAAATATTTTCCTTTATTTTTCTGTTAGATGCTCCTGTAGAATATAAAGTCCATTTTTCTTGCTAATGGCTACCTACATCCTCTGAGCCAAAACAAGTCTCTGATAGAGTAGATTCTCAACAACTGTGTTGAATTAATATTAAATTTCAATAAATATAATAAGTAAATGAGATACTTCTGCATCTGGACTCTTTATTACTACTTTGAGTTGATTTTTTATGTCTTTTTTTAAAAAACAAGTTCCATCAGCACTGAGTATACATTGGCATTTACAATTGTGCAGTTGTTGTTTTTTTAATTTCTATTGCCATTATGTGAGATAAATATTATTTTCTCCTTTTGTAGATGAGGAAAATACAGCTAGTAGTTTTAGGCATGCCCTAATGTCACACAATTAAAAATTCATGCACTATTTTGATAGGAGATCTGTCTGACTCCAGAGCTTTCTCTTAACAGATCATTTTACTTTTATGAAAGCTTGAATTTAAGCTTTGTATGACTACAAACCACTGTTTTATATCTCAATTTCCCTCTATTTCCTGGCATAGGAAAAATCAGGAAAAAGTTTTAGGAGAGTACCAATTGTAAAAATAGTGAAATAAGTCAGATGGAGAAAGAACAAATACTGTATGATATCACTTATATGTGGAATCTAAAAACTATGACAAACTACTTAATATGACAAAAAGGGAGCAGAATCACAAGCATAGAGAAGAAAATATTGGTTACCAGTGGGGAAAGGGGAGGAGAAGAGGCAATACAGGAGTGAGGGAGCAAGAGTACAAACCACTACGTGTAAGACAGGCTACAAGGATATATTGTGCAGTATGGGGAATATAGTTTTTGGTAATAACTGTAAATGGAAAGTAACTTTTAAATTTGCATACATTTTTAAATGGCATTGTGAGACAAAGAAAAATTACAGAAATATTTTCTGTCATAAGATTCAAGAAATCAAGATAACATTTATTCAGTGTACTTAATTATTTGCTGCTTTTTTTATGTAAAATATCTATGCTTTTTATAAATGTACATAGAATAAAACAGTGCTTTCACCCCAGAATAAAATAGGCTGTGGTGTCTCTGGCAGTTAATAAGGGTAGCACAATATTGAGAATTGTATTCTGTTACTGTGTTCAATATTCACACATACACAAAAAAGCTAAAAATAAAATAGCATTTAACTAAACTTATGCTAATTCTTGATGCTTTTTAGCACATAAGATTCTGACATCTTATCTTTTACTTTTTCTCTTTGAAGCCCAGATAGTCATTTACCCTCCTCATCCAGTCAACCCCATTTAATGAAAGTTATAAACACTGAAACCATGACAAAAAAGTGTCCCTCATTTTATTAGTGTACTGTGATGTGGATTTCTGCTTTATAAATTTTCCCCCAACTTTTTTCCTTCATGATGAAATAATATTGTAATTCCAATAAAAATATATGTGTCATTATTATCACAACTCTTAGGGTTTTGCCAATGTAGAGGTAAACAGGTTCCTCCTGAACATTTTCTAAATGTGTCCAGCTGTGTTTCTCAGAATAAGACCAGACAATGGCTAGACGGATGGACACATCAAAGTAGCGTCTTATACACAAAGAAGACTCCCTCCCTCAGCAGCCCCTAACAGAGAGCCTGTGAGAATGAGATCATACTGGCAAATTCTGTTTGTCTTGCTTTTTTCTTTGTTTTCTTAACCGGGAAAGTGTTTGTCCATGAAATGGTTTGGCAAGGTCTACTATCCCAGACGCTTTCTTAAACTAATAGTTCCAGTTTCAAGCCTCAGAAGAAAAGCAATTTTATTTGAATGTACAGTATTCTCTATTGTGAATTATCAAATTACTTTTTTCAAGATTTCTAATGTTTTCTTTTAATCCATATTGCTGTTAAGGCCCAAGTATGATACTCTGGGGCTTCTCTGGTAGCTCAAATGGTAAAGAATCTGTCTGTAATGCGGGAGACCCCAATTTGATTCCTGGGTTGGGAAGATCCCCTGGAAAAGGGATAGGCTACCCACTCCAGTGTTCTTGGGCTTCCCTGGTGGCTCAGATGGTAAAAAATTCACCTGCAATGCAGGAGACCTGGGTTTGATCCCTGGGATGGGAAGATTCCCTGGAGGAGGGCATGGCAACCCACTCCAGTATTCTTGCCTGGAGAATCCCATGGACAGAAGAGTCTGGCAGACTACAACCCATGGGTTTGCAAAGAGTTGGACATGACTGAGCAAATAAGCACAGCACAGAACATGATACTATCAAGGAAAAGGGAATGGCAATCCACTCCATTCTTGCCTGGAGAATTCCATGACCTGAGGAGCCTGGTGGGCTACAGCCCAGGGGATCACAAAGAGTTGGACACAACTGAGAGTCGGACACAACACAACACACATACACACACACACACACACACACACGATACTATCAGTGAAGAACCTATGGAGTTGGTTATTTATGGTCAAAAATAAATGATTATTTGGGATATAATGGATCCCTCAGTTCTCTGAAAGGCTCTTACACAGCCTGATTTCATTAGGGAACACCCTGGAAAGGAGACTCAACAGTGGATTTGTTTTCCTAAGCACATTACCTGTTAGGATCTGTCTAACATGCTTGTTCTCCATACAAGCCCATTTGGAATGTTCACTTCCAAAATAACTAGACTGAAATTAGGAAAAAATGTTCCCATCCCATTTCATCCTTTTTTCCTGATCTGACTCTCCCCGCAAAGTGACTAGGCGCTATGCCTAAGAAAATAGTAACACACTCACAAGCTGTGAAGGGTAAAGAAAATTACCACTCAAAATGTAACTCACTTGCCAACCACAATTCACTACTTGAACAACCAGCTACTGATTCATCTAATTTTATTCTCACATTCAGAAGAACATTTTTCAAAAGTCTGAAGTTTCTTGAGCAGATCCTTCTTAAACGTGTACTTGCCATTGGCAGATGAACCATAGCTGTTAGCCTACAGGGCTTTGTACATACTGGTCTTTTTTTCTGAAATATTCCCTTTAATTCACATGGCTGATTTCTATTGGGCCTTAAACTTTCATCTTAGGTGCCTCTTCCTCAGAAAACTTTCTCACTAACTCTTCACTCTAGTCATTCCTGGCAGATGCCACCTAGTTGTTCTCAGGTGGTCGTTACACTAATATTTAATATTATACTTGCATTTTAGTCGTTAATTCATCAGTCTCCCATTGTGAGCTCCTTGAGGATAAATGCTGGGTTTTGCCCATGAGATCAACCCTTAATACAGTGTTAACCCTTAACACATTTTAAGGTCAATACATTTTTGCTGCATGAGTAACTTAACACAAGAATTATTAACACACTAGTCAATTAAGGAAGAAATTATTTATTCAAGATGACATATTCATTTTTGGCAGACTTGCCAATGTTCATTCTCTACCATCTACCTGGCAGCAATTTTCCATGTGGTAACAGAGAATTAAACTCTCCTACGTTTTCAGTCATCATAACCTCTTCAAGGAAAGGCTTAAAACAATGCGGGGTCTACCCAGAGCCAAAGAAATTGCTTCAGGGAATAGCATGTGACCTAATCCGATCTACAGAGAGTTTGCAGCATTTTAAGAGAAGGGAAGATCCCCCCTTTTTTTAAACAGAACTTATTGAAAGAGATCATTATTGTTCTGATGCATATGATCAAAGAAAAGTAAAAGCAATCTCGGGAGTTACTGGTGACTATTGTGTGATAAAAACAAGGTAACATACCCAAAAAATGGAATGCAAAAGGAGGAAGCAGTCAGAAAATGGCAAGATAAACAAGGTCCTGCTCACCTTACTTGAGCCTTGGGGAAAGGTGTCCCTATTAGATTCCCCTGGGTGATTCCGTCAGGAAAGTTGAAACTACTTTCTAATTGTTTGAATCATTTTCTGTTCCTGCAACTTAAATAGCTCTTTTTACTTAAGTAGCTTGATTTTTTTCCATCCAAGTCTTACTTTAACTCAATCCCTCATTTGAAAAAACATCTCATCACCTGCTATGGTTCTCCCATAATACTTTAATAGTAGCAGAGTGGAACCAATATGGGTTTTTAATTCAGATAAACAGACATTTTGTTTAAGCTTCACCTTTTATTATCTGTGGACACTGGGCAAGTCATTTTACCATTCTGGGACCCCTTTTCCTCAACTGTACCTATCTTAGAATTTGATGGAGAATTTAATCAGATAAACATTTAGCATTTCTAACTTCATAACTGGTTTTAAAGGTCATAAAATAATCTAAGTCTTTTGTTTTTTCCCTTGCTAGTTATCCTCACTAACTTGAATGGCTTCATGTGAATTCTGACATCTTGTTCTACCATCTCAAACTTATCAAGCATCAGCACCTTCCTCATTCTACATCTACTGGTTACCATCTTGGAAAACCCTGAACTCATCACTCTTCAGAACAGCCCATCCTTTTCTGTCTCCCTTGCTCTTATGCCAACATCTTTGCCTCTCCTGCCACTCACATCTTCATGCCACAATTTTGCCTTCTTTATTAATGCCAATTCATCAACTTTCCCAAGTCTGCATCCACATTTATTGTTCTTGATCACATGTCTTTGTTTAGTTTTACTTACTCTTTTTGAGTACCTACTATATGCCAACTTTAGAAAGGCATATAGCTGAGTAAGACTTGAGTTCCTGCTCCCAGGATCCTTACCATTTAGAAGTACAGATAGGTTCTAAATTAGTTACATTTAATGGACAGTCAAAAATGGAAGAGAGAGATGGGAGGATATAGGTGCACCCTGAAAAAGAAACTAGTATGGAAGCAGACAATCAAAATAGGAGGCGATTGTAATGAAGGCTTCCCAGGTGGCACAGAGATAAAGAATCCACATGTCAGTGCAGGAAACTTGGAGACTCAAGTTTGATCCCTGGGTAGGGAAGATCCTCTGGAGAAGGAAATGGACAGAGGATTGGAAATGGACAGACAAAACTCCAGTATTCTTGCCTGGAGAATTCCATGGACAGAGGATCCTGGTGCGCTACAATCCATGGGGTGATAAACAGTCATACACGACTGAGTGACTAAACACACACACACACAAACACACACACACACACACACACAGGTGAGAGGTGACAGTGTTTGGTTCCAGGTGTTGCCAGTGAAGGAAGTGAGAAACTGACAGAATTAATAATCTACTTTGCATGCCCTATTGGAAATTCTGCCTCATTTTGTTTCTTATAGCTCTCCTGCCCTAATGACCAGGTAGTAGGATGTACCACCAAGTGCTTTATTCCCAAAATAAAACAAGTAGTCAGACTATGTTATCATTTTCTTTATTCCAACAGACTATTTGCCTGAAATACCTCTCTATTTTGACCAAATAATGTTTGTGCAATTTTCCTTAAATTGCAAGGCTGATTTATAAGGATAAAGATCAGAAAGCCAAAGTCATAGGTATATGTGCACAGGTAGTGTTTGAATTGTCCATTTATTTGTAATAACTGCTAAAGGTTGCTACAACAGTTCTTTCAAACTGCTTTTATCAAACATTGTCACTCACAGTAAAAATGCTTAGTGAACAGATTTAGCTTAAAAGCATGAAAAATATGCTTTTATATAAAACCAAAATTTGATTGCTATCATATTTAAAAAAACGTCCTGGAAGTTATTTAGTTTTCCAAGTGGCAGAGCTATGTTTTATCCTATAAAGAATGAAACAACATATAGAGATCGTTTATATTAAATTTAAAAAGCATATATTTTATCAATTACATTTTGAAATACATGTTCTCCTAAAACATAGACAAATATTATTAGGTGATGGCCTTCTTAATTAGATGCTTGTGTTTTACCAAATTATTAACTTTACTCATATCCCACTATGTATCGGGCAAGGCAGGTTGAGTTAAAATAATAGGGCCCTTCTTGAGTAATGCTTACAGATTAAAACATAAAATATATTCTGAATTCAATTAATTACATAGAATCCAAAGTTTTATAGAGCTTTTAAATGGGAAACAATTTGCTTGGTTTTTATGACTTCCTAACTCCCACACTAAGTTAACAGTTGAGCAACTTATCTTTCTATTTGAATTTCTCAAGTCGTGATATTTCTGATAGGAATAAAAAAGTACTGGGTGGTGAATGAGGGCAGAACAATAGATTAGCTCTATTATGCCCTTCCACTTCTGCAAGGTTTTAAGTACTTGCTGCTGCTACTGCTGCTAAGTCGCTTCAGTAGTATCTGACTCTGTGCAACCCCATAGACGGCAGCCCATCAGGCTCCCCCGTCCCTGGGATTCTCCAGGCAAGAACACTGGAGTGGGTTGCCATTTCCTTCTCCAATGCATGAAAGTGAAAAGTGAAAGTGAAGTCACTCAGTCGCGTCCGACTCTTAGTGACCCCATGGACTGCAGCCTACCAGGCTCCTCCGTCCACGGGACCCTCCAGGCAAGAACACTGGAGTGGGGTGCCATTGCCTTTAAGTGCTTAATGAATCGTAAATTATCTGAGCATTATAATTAGCCATTGTAAGAAAGATTGACTTTGCAAACTCTTTCTCTTAAAATGTAACTTAAAAAATTTAAGATGTAACTTAGCAAAGTCAACATCATTCATTCATTTGTTAAAAAGAATTTAACTGAAAAACGAATTCTTAAAGGAAGTGAGAGTGTAAGCCTCCTTGAAGGAGATGGTTCCAAGCAGATAAAACAACTAAAGCAAAGCAGTGGGGCTGAAGTTTGCCTGGAGTGTTTGGAGAGTCTAAGGAGAGTAGTATGGCTTACAGAAGAGTCAACAATGGAGGACTAGAAAATGGTAGAGCAGAGATGTACCTGGAGAGGGGCTTTTTTTTTGGCCATGGGAAAAGACTAGGTTTATTTTGGGTAAATTAGAGAAACACAAAAGAGTTTTGAGCAGAATTACAGGATTTGACCCATGTTTTAAATGTTTAAAGGATCTCTCTAATTGTTGTGTTGAGAAGTGACTGAGGGGGAACGATACTGAAATCCAGTGAAAACATCACTGCCATGATCCACAGGGAAATGATGGCAGCCATCGATGGTGTGAGAGCACTCATTTTCTCAATACACTTGGAATATATTTGGAGCGCATTTGCTGATACATGGATGTAGGGACTAAAAGTAAACTGAAAGAAAGAAATCATTTCCGTTATTTTTACACCAGCATCTCCCCAGTTCGCAAGCCTTCAGCCATGGACTAGGAGTTACACCATCAGCTCCTCTGGTTCTCCGGGTCTTTGGACTTAAATTGAATTATACGACAGGCTTTTCTGGCTTTCCAGATTACAGACAGCAGGTTATCGAACTGCTTGGCCTCTGTAATTGGATGAGCCAGTTCCTTTAACCATGAGAGAGAGAGACAGCTAGAGATACAGAGATAGAAAGAGAGACAGAGAGAGATTCTGTTTCTCTAGAGGACATTGGCAAATACAGTACCGAAAACCATGAGTTCATCCTGACTTCAGGAGAGAAGACAGTGCAGGTGAAGAAGGTGATCTCTCAAGAGCAATAATGTCAAGAGGTCAGTCTGATTAGGTATCATCCAAAGGAACTGCAAAACAAGTGATTAGGGAGATGGGTGGGAAACCAGTATGATGTCATCATCATTACCGTCTCGTTCAACATCATTGTCATCATATTCAATATTAATTGTGTATCTTGGTTATTCATGAATTAAATCAACTAAATATATTATAAGGGAGGTATTATTGTAGTCTACCTAGCTGTTAAATGACTTCTCCAAGGTCAACACAGAAAAAGACTAGAAATGTCAAAATCTGAACACAGGTCATTTGACTCTGGAGTGCTTCACTGCTATAAGTGGCAGTCAAACCAAGAGAAAAAGTTTACAGGACAATGAGAGCAATAGCAGAAGCATGTCTATCAATACATTTTCACTAGTATTTATAATATTACTTACTTAATCAAACACTAAAAGAACTTACAAATCATGTTAATCAACGGATGCTCTTTTTCAGTGGTATTTCATGTTCATGCACACACTCTGAGCTGAGAAGAGAAAATGCTCATGTTCTTATTCCAACAAGTCTGAGTGCCATATTAAAGAGGTGATGTGTGTAGCCTTGTTCAAAACATGCTGAGGTTTGAATACAGAAACCCAGATCAGACTATTGCCCCAACCCCAAGACAATCACCAATGAGAGCTTTAGCAAGTCACCTGATCTCTTGGAATCTACCTTGCTGAATCTGTAGAAGTTTTATACCAGAAGTTTAGTTCTAAAATTCTGTCTATAATTTTTATCTTCTCTTAAAAAATGACTATGCATTTTAAGCACTGAAAAATTTTATGCTATGGATTAAAATATTTTTGTTGGGCCCCATAACGAAACATTTACTATATTATAGTTTCTTCATGGTTCCATATAAGATCAGATTGCATATAAAAACCCCATATACAAAATGATATATAATTTTTAAACAAACATAGAAAGGGTATAATAGGTGTTTGCACTGTTCTCTGTGCTTAGTCTCTTAGTCATGTCCAACCCTCTGCAACCCCATGGACTATAGCCTACCAGGCTCCTCTGTCTGTGGGGATTCTCTAGGCAAGAATACTAGAGCGGGCTGCCATGCCCTTCTCCAGGGGATCTTCCCAACCAAGGGATCAAACCCAGGTCTCCCACATTGCAGGTGGATTGTTTACCATCTGAGCCACCAGGGAAGCCCAATAGGTGTTTGCAATACTTTATCAAAAAATACATTTTTTTCTAAAATAGGGAAAACATCAGTGAAGTTTTTTAGACTTCACAATCTCCTCAAAGCATCAAATATTTTAATATTATGATAGCAATAAATGAACGTTACCATCTCCCTATCATTAATACTTCTGGAACAGAATAAGGAACTCATATTTGGGGTTAAAAAACTAATAGGCTATGGTCCCACTTTTTAATAATATCTAATTAGATTGCTTTTTTGTATCTAATTATGTTTGTGAAAACTTACCAAATACAATTTAAAGAATGTCAGCTCTGTGCAAAACATCCTGGACTTATCCACTTATTCATTTCATTATTATCAAACCACATGTTTAAGTGCAGTTTATTAAAAACAGATCTTCACTTGCCATGGATAATATGAACCTTTGTAATTTAACCCAGAAATAAAATTATAGAGGCAAACTTCCCAGTTTCTGTAATTGTTCTGGGGGTCTCTAAGGATTTATTCAGTAGCTGCAAGTCAGACATTTTTTATTAACTTCATACTGTTAAAAGAATTATTTAATTTATCTAAAACTAACAATCATTCACAAAAGAATTTAAAAATTCATACAGTAGGCAAATCCCTTCTCTCAAATAATAAGCAATATTCAAGGATATAAGCTAGAATGATCCCAGACCTTCTGGGTTATCCCAGGGCCAGTTCAGAAAAGTTCATTCTCAGTGAACTTTTTCTTTCAGGCTGGGGTCACCCAGTCCAGTTTTTGAATAGCTAGCATTCTATTCTGCTCACAACTCCCTTTCCCTGAAAAATGTGAAAAAAGTTTTCTGAGGTTTAATCCATTTGCTTGCCAATCCATTGTTCTATCTTAAAAGTCTCTAAGATTTATAGCACTGTCTCATAATAGCATCTTATTTGAGTAAATGATTCATGTGCTCCACAGAAAGCTTGTGGCAGGCTTGAACTGAGATGGAACACAAGGACGGGGGTGTAGACAAGCGGCATTAAGATTGGCAAACCCAACCAGGAGCTTTGTCAGGGTGTTTGCTCCAACATGGGTCCCCAGCTCCCAGGCCACAGACCCCTCCTGGTCTGTGGCCTGTTAGAAATCAGGCCACACAGCAGAAGGAGAGTGGCAGGCTAGTGACCGAATTTGTATTTGTATTTGAATTAATTTGTATATACCACAGTTCCCCATCGCTCACATTACTGCCTGAGCTCAGGAAAATAAGTTCAGGGCTCCCCCTGATTCTGCATTATGGTGAAGCTGTATAATTATTTCATTATATATGACAACATAATAATAATAGAAATAAAGTGCACTGTGAATGTAATATATTTTAATCAACCCAAAACCATCCCCCACCCCGATTCATGGAAAAAATTGTCTTCCATGAAACCGGTCCCTGATGCCAAAACGGTTCAGGGCTGAAGTGCTAGAATTAATACACTAGTACACTTCATGTGTATATATAGGAATTGACTAGAATTCAAGGACACACATTAAGAAATGGTAGCCTAGAGGTGATAGGGAAAATGCCTGGAATCAAGAATCAGATTTATATCACCTAGGACTATAAAGGGTTTCCCTGGTGGCTCAGACGGTAAAGCGTCTGCCTGCAGTGTGGGAGACCCGGGTTCGATTCCTGGGTTGGGAAGGTCCCCTGGAGAAGGAAATGGCAATCCACTTCAGTATTCTTGCCTGGAAAATCCCATGGATGGAATTACACAATAAACCCATTATTATCTATTTTATTGAAGGGTGAGTGCTAATACTAAGATGATGCTCCAGAATCTCATAAAAACTCTTTCCAGCTTCAACTTTCTTCATTTTTATTAATTTAGCTTACAGGTTACAAAATGGAAAAATTTTCTGCTGTCCTTCCACCCAAGAGAAATATTGATAAATAGTGAAATTTCAGAAGAATATAACATACGAGGAAAGGAAGAAATAGGAGTACCACCTGAAATACTTACTAAATGTTTGAAATAAGTCATCAAAGATAGTAAACATTCAAAAAGAGAAATGCCAAAAGCATGATCTACAAAAGAGAAAAATAAGTTGAACTTCATTAAGTTTAAACCCTTCTGCTCTGCAAAAAACTGTTAAAAGAATGAAAAGTTAAGCCACAAACAGGGAGAAAATCTTTCCAAAAGATATCTAATAATAAAAAAAAAAAACTTAGATGCAAAATAAACAAAGAACTCTTAAAACTCAACAATAAGAAAACAATCAATTAAATATGGATTTTTAAAAAAAAGTTGAACCAGCAGCTCAACAAAGAAAGTGTACAGAAAGCAAACAAGCATGTGAAAAGGCATTCATCATCATACGTCATTGGGGAATGCAAATTAAAACAATGTGATAACACTTGTTAAAATGCCTAAAATTCAAACAGTAACAGCACTAAATACTGATGAGAATGTGGAGGGATAAGAATTCTTGCCATTGGCTTGTGGGAATACAAATGGCACAGCCATCTTTGAAGACACTTTGGCAGTTTTATGATCTATCCTTTGTGCTCCCTGGTATTCATCTGAAGGCGTTGAAAACTCCTGCACAAAAGTCTGTATATAAATTTTTACAACAGCTTTATTGATTGTCATTGTTTAGTTGCTAAGTGGTATCTGACTCTTTTGCATCCCCATGGACTGGAGCCCACCTGACTCTGTTCATGGGATTTTTGAGGCAAAAATACTGGAATGGGTTGCCATTTTCTTCTCCAGAGTATCTTCTCAACCTAGGAATTGTCAGGTGAGTTCTGAGCCACCAGGGAGGGAATCCCAGCTTTATTCATAGTTGCCAAAATTTGGAAGGAACCAACAAGCCCTTGAATAGGTGAATGAATAAACAAACTGCTGTATTTCCAAATAATTGAATATTATTCAGTATTAAAAAATGAGCTATCAAGCCATGAAAAGATATGGGCAAAACTTAACTGCATATTGCTAAGTGAAAAAAAGCAATCTGGAATCTTTTGCCTTCAGTCTTTCCCAGCATCTGGGTCTTTTCCAATGAGTCAGCTCTTCGCATCAGGTGGCCAAAGTATTGGAGCTTCAGCATCAGTCCTTCCAATGAATATTCAGGGTTGATTTCCTTTAGGATTGACTGGTTTTAACTGCTTTCTGTCCATAGACTCTCAAGAGTCTTCTCCAGCACCATAGTTAGAAAACATTTGTTATTTGGCACTCAGCCTTCTTTATGGACCAATTTACACATCCATACATGACTAATGGAAAAACTGTAGCCTTAATTATACACTTTTGTTTTTAAAGTGAAGAAATGACTCAATGCTGTTATAAGTATTCATGAGGACAAATGAATCCAGACTAACAGCATTTGTATTGTTGTTTGGCTTTGTTTTAGTGCTTGCTTAGAATACGTGTGCTAGTAAAGGATAGATTTTAAAAAATAAAAATAAACAAAAGTGATAAATAATGAGTTTAATCTGTAATTCATAAAGATACAAAGATGAAAGCATTTTACTCATATTTGTTTTACTCATATTTAGTCATGTGCTTTCTGTGGCTAAATATATTTTTGCCAATAAATGCACATTACATTAATTATCCAAGAATTCTAAAAAAAGGGGAATAAATTAACAGAAGTGAATAATATTGCTTATAAATAAAGATGCTAGAAATAGCATGTATTTGTTGATCTAAAACCAGTTTAGATAGTTATAATCTTCATTCACAATATGAAAATTGTGTTTCTGAAGTTTACCCACATAGAAAAAATTTAAAAATCTACAAACTCTTTCATAGTGTATTATTGATCTCATTCCAGATTTAACACTTAAGTTTAGGCCAAATGTAATTTTAATGATGAAGACAGTTCATTGGTTAATGATTAAACAACTCCTTGAGCATCTTTTCATCATCATTGGGATTCAGCAAAGTAAATAAATATAATATAGTCTTGATAATTATACCCAGGATTTGATGGAATTGAGGAAGCAGATCATAAAAAAGAAATCCACAAAGAAGAGAAAGAAGACAGAAAGAAAACAAGGTTAAAAGAGAAGGAAAGAAGGAAAGGAAAGAAAACTCTGAGACCTCTGGGGGAGTTTGTCAAGATAGAGAACCCCTGAAATTTTACATTGTAATGAACAAAAGTTTCTAAGTGTAACATATGTTTGCCAGTACTTAAAACAGCTATAAATCGATGATAGTCAGAATTTAACCTAAAATTATGGAGAATATATTCTATTGGTAGAATTTTCTTATTAATTTGCATAATTGACTACAAACCAGTTTCCATTATAGAGTTCAAGTTTTCTTTATATCATATTATCACTAAAGTGTTAACAGAAGAAAAAAGGAGGAGAAAGAGGCAATAAGGACTAGAGAGAAATACACTTGACAAATTACATTGTACTATATTTTTACATTCACTAGGCAGAAACTCAGCAGATCTTGTTTAAATGGTTTTAGTAACTGTTGGTGCAACTGGTCTTGCAATATTGTCTTCCTGAAACAAATTCTTCCCTGGTGGTAAAGAATTCCCCTGCAATGCAGAAGACCCAGTTTCAATATCTGGGTTAAGAAGATCCCCAGCAGAAAGAAATAGCTACCTACTCCAGTATTCTTTCCTGAAGAATCCCATGGTCAAAGGAGCATGGTGGGCTATAGTCCATGAGGTCACAAAGAGTTGGACATGACTGAGTGGCAAACACACATACACACACACACAAAACAAGTTGTGTGTGTGTGTGTGTGTGTGTGTGTGTGTTCTTAGTCACTCAGTCATGTCCGACTCTGCAAACCCATGGGCTGTAGCCCGTCAGGCTCCTCTGTCCAAAGGATTTTCCAGGCAATAATACTGGAGTGGGTTGCCATTTCCTCCTCCAGATCTTTCCACCCAGGAATCAAACCTGAGGCTCCTGCATTGCAAGTGAATTCCTTACAACTGAGCAACTGGGGGGCCCCAAAACAAGCCCTAGAGTCAATTTATTCACTCTAATCTACCTACTGAGGGCTTCCCTGGTGACTCAACTGGTAAAGAATCTGCCTGCAATGCACGAGACCTGGGTTCAATCCCTGAGTTGGGAAGACCCCCTGGAGAATGGAATAGCTACTCACTGGAGTATTCTGGCCTGGAGAATTCCATGGACAGTATAGTCGCAAAGAGTCGGACACAGCTGAGTGACTTTCACTTTCAATCTACCTACTGAAAATATTTGGAAAAACTAAATTAAAAACTAAATCTTACATCGTCCCAACTCATGGCTTAACACATGCACACACATTCAGATTTGTATAAAGGAAGGAGAACAGTCAATTGTTTCATATTAAAAGGAAGAAATCTTAAAATCCTAGGCCTCAAGGTCAAGGCAGGTGAAATCAAAATATGAAATTACAAATGTAGGAGCAGATATATACTTGGTATGAACACTGGGGACTCTAGCAGCTGGAGTACCCATATGTATTGAAATGGTACAATCACTGCTCATTTCAGCACACTCAGAATGTGGGACCAGTGCTGCCAGCCACTTATTGTTTAGGTTTGTTTTACTTTTCTTTAAGAAGCAAGACATTTGACTTTCTAAGGGAAATGTCTCATTTTTGAATATTGGAGCAATTTTATTAAAAATACTATAAGAGCCAAACAAAATACTCTATAGGCCAAGTTCAACCCAAATGGTGATAATGTGTGACTTCTACTCTAAATAATAGAATCGAGGTATTTTATGTTTGTGTGTAGATATAAATAGTTGAAATCATTAAAAAGTGATTTTTGGTATAAAATCTGGAGAAAAATATCAAAATTAGATCCATATTACCAGCCTAATGTTTCTACTACAAAGCAGTAGAAATGATGGTTAGAACTTTAAAAATGCTTTCCTTCACTGTATACATCTTAGCCAAGTTTTTAATTCTTTATCTAAAGGACCCTGTTTAATCCATTACATTTTTAAAGTATTTTTATTTAGCATAATCTGTCTTTTAAGACACTAATCTGTACCCACCACCTAGATTCATAAAACCGTAGCCTTTGCCACATTCTCCTCACTTTTTTAAAGGAAACAAAACATTATAGATACAATATGTATCTTGTGAATAATCCCCCAACAACTATTCTTCTTTACTTCCCAGAAATACAACTATTCTGAAGTTGGTATTTGTCAGTTTCTTTTTATTGCATAGGTCTAAGCAGAGTACATCATGAGAAACGCTGGACTGGAAGAAACACAAGCTGGAATCAAGATTGCTGGGAGAAATATCAGTAACCTCAGATATGCAGATGACACCACCCTTATGGCAGAAAGTGAAGAGGAACTCAAAAGCCTCTTGATGAAAGTGAAAGTGGAGAGTGAAAAAGTTGGCTTAAAGCTCAACATTCAGAAAACGAAGATCATGGCATCCGGTCCCATCATTTCATGGGAAATAGATGGGGAAATACTGGAAACAGTGTCAGACTTTATTTTTCTGGGCTGCAAAATCACTGCAGATGGTGACTGCAGCCATGAAATTAAAAGACGCTTACTCCTTGGAAGGAAAGTTATGACCAACCTAGATAGCATATTCAAAAGCAGAGACATTACTTTGCCAACAAAGGTCCGTCTAGTCAAGGCAATGGTTTTTCCAGTGGTCAGGTATGGATGTGAGAGTTGGACTGTGAAGAAGGCTGAGCGCTGAAGAATTGATGCTTTTGAACTGTGGTGTTGGAGAAGACTCTTGTGAGTCCCTTGGACTGCAAGGAGATCCAACCAGTCCATTCTGAAGGAGATCAGCCCTGGGATTTCTTTGGAAGGAATGATGCTAAAGCTGAAACTCCAGTACTTTGGCCACCTCATGCAAAGAGTTGACTCATTGGAAAAACTCTGATGCTGGGAGGGATTGGGGGCAGGAGGAGAAGGGGACAACAGGGGATGAGATGGCTGAATGGCATCACTGACTCGATGGACGTGAGTCTGAGTGAACTCTGGGAGTTGGTGATGGACAGGGAGGCCTGGCGTGCTGCAATTCATGGGGTCACAAAGAGTCGGACATGACTGAGCGACTGAACTGAACTGACATCCATAGACAATACATAGTACTGTCTGTATTGATTTAAACTTTACTATATTCATCTTGAGAACTTCTGTGTTCAGTCAATAGTTTATTTTGAGTTATGCCTATATTATACATGTAATTTTATTTTTTTCTAGTTTTAGCCTTTATTACTGATACTTTAACCATTTATTTTTGAGATAATTTGGACCTACAGAAGAGTGAAAAATAGTAGAGAAATTTCATATACACATATTTTAGTTTTTTTTCTAGTGTTACCATACCACAATTACCAAATCAAGATGTCAAATGTTGGTAAAATATTATTGACTATAGACTTTATTTGAATTTCATCTATTTTTCCCTTAATGTCATTTTCTGTTTCTGGATTCAATCCAGGATCTCATAATGCATTTTGTTGCTTTGTCTCCTAGTCTCCTCCAATCTGTGACAATTTCTCAATTGTTCTTTTTTTTTTTTTTTATTTCATGACCTTCACAATTGTAACTTCTGATCAATTATTTTGGAGAATGGGTTCCCCTTTGGGTTCATCCAATGTTTTCTGAGATTGAGATTCTGTGTTTTCAGTGAGAAAGTTGCAGAAACATTGTTCTTTTCAGTGTAATATACTTATTACTGAACAGGTTGACCTTGGTCACTTGATTAAGGGAGTACTTATCTGTAAAGTTAACTTTGTAAATGATACATACCTGGGAGGAGATAATTTGAGATAATGTTATTGTTCTGTTTTTTTCAAAATTTTGTCCACTGATTTCTAAACCCAATCAGATCATGCCTATAACATTATTGTAGTGTTTGCCAATGGTAATTTCATATATCTCTCATTACTTCTATATTCATTAATTTAGATTCTTGCATGAGGAATAATCTCTTTAGTTCCATTTATCTTCTTATTCACCTATTTATTCATATCAATATAAATTCATGGATATTTATTTCATTCCATGGATTGTGAGTTATAACACAACACTCTTACTTTTCATCTTCTTGCTCAAATTTCCATCTGTGGCCATTTGGCGCCCTTTTCCAATTGGTTTCTATATCCTTTTAACATCCTCCTATCCTTTTACAAGGATTACTTGTTCATCAAAAATATTTCAGATCCATCTTATATTTTCCTTGGAATTGACCACTTCTCCACAGAACCCTTGAAGCTTGTGTTTCTTTAATCAGACTATAGTACGTATGTATGTATTAAATGTGGTCCAGATTTCTCATGGCCAGATAAAGCAATTTCAACAAAGATGGAAGACTAGGATAAAACTTGTGTTCAACTGGAATCAGAATTAGTATTATGTATTCATATACATATGGGCTTCCCCTTTGGTTCAGTGATAAAGAATCCATTTGCAATGCGGAAGACACAGGAGAAGTGGGTTCAATCCCTGGGTCAGGAAGATCCTCTGGAGAAGGAAATGGCAACCTGCTCCAGCATTCTTGCCTAGGAAATCCAATGGACAGTAGACCCTGGTGGGTTACAGTCCACTGGGTCTCAAAGAGTCAGACACGACTGAGCGACTAAGCACATGCATTAAATATGTATGTATGTATTTCTATTTATCATTATTATTCATTTTAATAGGTAATCTCTTTTCATAATCCAATTTTATTAATTAAGAAAACAAGTCTTAGAGAAAAAGATTAGGTTCCCAAACACACAGAAATAAGTAAAGAACTATAATTGAAATCCAAGTCTGCATAATCCAAATCTGGAATGTTCTGCTCCAGGGCTCATACAGGAGACAAAACAACAAAATATATATCTATATTGATTCATGAAAATACACACCTATCATTATTTCTATGAGTCTGTATATCTACAAATATATATATATGTATAACATACATAAATATATATATATATATATACAATAATGCTTGCATGTATGCACAGTTGCTTCAGTCATGTCTGATTCTTTGTGACCCTATGAGCTGTAGCACACCAGTATCCTCTGTCTATGGGATTCTGTAGGCAAGAATAGTGGGGTGGGTGATCATGCCCTCCTCCAGGAAAACTTCCTGACCCAGGGATTGAACCTGTTTCTCCTGTGTCTTCTGCATTGCAAGTGGATTCTTTACCACAGAGCCACAGGGAAAGTTTATTATAAACAAGTTTTATCCTAGTCTTACATCTTTACTGAAGTTGCTTTACTGACCATGAGAAATCTGGATCACCTCATGTAAAATATATTATTTGTCCAAACCTGCCAAACATGTGAATTCATTTCAATATTGTTAACCTATAACTATGTGAGACATAAAGATGATAACTATAGTGTAGTATAGTTTAACTATAGTATAGTATTTGTTTAAGCTTTTTTTTTGCCTTTGTCTAAAAATATACATTACTTTGCCAACAAAGGTCCATCTAGTCAAGGCAATGGTTTTTCCTGTGGTTATGTATGGATGTGAGAGTTGTACTGTGAAGAAGGCTGAGCGCCGAAGAATTGATGCTTTTGAACTCTGGTGTTGGAGAATACTCTTGAGAGCCCCTTGGACTGCAAGGAGGTCCAACCAGTCCATTCTGAAGATCAGCCCTGGGATTTCTTTGGAAGGAATGATGCTAAAGCTGAAACTCCAGTACTTTGGCCACCTCATGCAAAGAGTTGACTCACTGGAAAAGACTCTGATGCTGGGAGGGATTGGGGGCAGGAGGAGAAGGGGACGACAGAGGATGAGATGGCTGAATGGCATCACTGACTCAATGGACGTGAGTCTGAGTGAACTCCGGGAGTTGGTGATGGACAGGGAGGCCTGGCGTGCTGCAATTCATGGGGTCGTGAAGAGTCGGACACGACTGAGCTACTGAACTGAAAAACATACAGACAAATTTTTATTTTGCAAAGTTACTACTAATTTCTCTCTTTTCCATTCCCTTCAGTGTGTTTATACTATTCATTTCAGACACAATTGTTTGTATTCAGTATGAAGCTCCATCTGTATACAGGTTGATTCTTTAAAATTTAATTTAATTTTTAATTGAAGGATACTTGCTTTACAGAATTCTTTTGTTTTCTGTTAAACCTCAACATGAATCAGTTCAGTTCAGTCACTCAGTCACGTCAGACTCTTTGCGACCCCATGAATCACAGCATGCCAGGCCTCTCTGTCCATCACCAACTCCCGGAGTCCACCCAAACCCATGTCCATTGAGTCAGTGATGCCATCCAACCATCTCATCCTCTCTTGTCCACTTCTCCTCCTGCCCTCAATCTTCCCCAGCATCAAGGTCTTTTCCAATGAGTCAGCTCTTCCCATCAGGTGTCCTAAGTATTGGAGTTTCAGCTTCAACATCAGTCCTTCCAATAAAAACCCAGGACTGATCTCCTTTAGGAGGGACTGGTTGGATCTTCTTGCAGTCCAAGGGACTCGTAAGAGTCTTCTCCAACACCGCAGTTCAAAAGCATCAATTCTTTGGCACTAAGCTTTCTTTATAGTCCAACTCTCACATCCATACATGACCACTGGAAAAACCATAGCCTTCACTAGACGGACCTTTGTTGGCAAAGTAATGTCTCTGCTTTTTAATATGCTGTCTAGGTTGGTCATAACTTTCCTTCCAAGGAGTAAGTGTCTTTTAATTTCATGGCTGCAATCACCATCTGCAGTGATTTTGGAGCCCCAAAAGATAAAGTCAGCCACTGTTTCCCCATCTATTTCCCATGAAGTGATGGGACCAGATGCCATGATCTTCATTTTCTGAATGTTGAGCTTTAAGTCAACTTTTTCACTCTCCTCTTTCACTTTCATCAAGAGGCTCTTTAGTTCTTCTTCACTTTCTGCCATGAGGTGTTGTCATCTGCATATGTGAGGTTATTGATATTTCTCCCAGAAATCTTGATTCCAGCTTGTGCTTCCTCCAGCCCAGCGTTTCTCATGAATCAGCCATAGGTAAACATATATTCCCTCCCTTTTGAACCTGCTTCCCCTCTCCCTCCCCATCCCACCCCTCTAGGTAGATACAGAGCCCCTCTTTGGGTTTCCTGAGACATACAGCAAATTCCCATTGGCTATCTATTTTACATATGGTAATGTAAGTTTCCATGTTACTCTCTTCATACACCTCACCATCTCCTCCCCATGTCTGTAAGTCTATTCTCTATGTCTGTTTCTCCATTCAGTTCAGTTCAGTCACTCAGTCATGTCTGACTCTTTGAGACCGCATGGAATGCAGCACGCCAGGCTTCCGTGTCCATCACCAACTCCCAGAGATTACTCAAACTCATGTCCAATGAGTGGGCAATGCTATCCAACCATGTCATCCTCTGTCATCCCCTTCTCCTCCTTCCTTCAATCTTTCCCAGCATCAGGGTCTTTTCAAATGAGTCAGTTCTCCACATCAGGTGGCCAAAGTATTGGAGTTTCAGCTTTAGCATCAGTCCCGCCAATGAATATTCAGGACTGATTCCCTTTAGGATGAACTGGTTGGATCTCCTTGCTGTCCAAAGGACTCTCAAGAGTCTTCTCCAACACCACAGTTCAAAAGCATCAATTCTTTGGCACTCAGCTTTCTTTATAGTCCAACTCTCACACTCATACATGACCACTGGAAAATCCATAGCTTTGACTAGATGGACCTTTGTTGGCAAAGTTATGCCTCTGCTTTTTAATATGCTGTCTAGGTTGGACATAGCTTTTCTTCCAAGGAGCAAGCGTCTTTTAATTTCATGGCTGCAGTCACCATCTGCAGTGATTTTAGAGGCCCCCAAAATAGTCTCTCACTGTTTCCATTGTTTCCCCATCTATTTGCCATGAAGTGATGGGACTGGATGCCATGATCTTTATTTTTTGAATGTTGAGTTTTAAACCAGCTTTTTCACTCTCCTCTTCCACTTTCATCAAGAAGCTCTTTAGTTCTTCACTTTCTGCCATAAGTGTGGTATCATCTGCATATCTGAGGTTATTGATATTTCTCCCAGTAATCTTGATTCCAGCTTGTGCTTCATCCAGTCTAGCATTTCTCATGATGTACTTGCATATAAGTTAAATAAGCAGGGTGACAATATACAGCCTTGACGTACTCCTTTCCCTATTTGGAAACAGTCTGTTGTGCCATGTCCAGTTCTAACTGTTGCTTCTTGACCTGCATACAGATTTCTTAGGAGGCAGATCAGATGACCTGGTATTCCCATATCTTTCAAAATTTTCCACAGTTTGTTGTGATCCACATAGCCAAAGGCTTTGGCATAGTCAATAAAGCAGAAGTAGATGTTTTTCTGGAACTCTCTTGTTTTTTGGATCATCCAACAGATATTGGCAATTTGATCTCTGATTCCTCTGCCTTTTCTAAATCCAGCTTGAACATCTGGAAGTTCACCTTCACATACCGTTGAAGCCTGGCTTGGAGAATTTGTTTCTCCATTGCTACCCTGCAAATAAATTCTTCAGTAAAATTTTTCTAGATTCTGCATATATGTGTTAGAATACAATATTTATCTTTCTCTTTCTGACTTACTTCACTTTGCATAATAAGCTCTAGGTTTATCCACCTCATTAGAACTGAGTAAAATGCTTTCATTTTAATAGCTGAGTAATATTCCACTGTGTATATGTACCACCACTTCTTTATGCATTCATCTGTCGATGGACATCTAGGTTGCTTCCATGTTCTAGTTATTGTAAACAGTGCTGCAATGAACAATGTGATACATGTGTCTTTTTAAATTTTGGTTTCCTCAGGGTATATGCCTAGGAGTGGGATTTCTGAATCATATGGTGGTTTTATTCCTAGTTTTTTGAGGAATCTCCATACCATCTTCCACAGTGGCTGTATCAATTTACATTCCCACCAACAGTGCAAGAGTGTTTCCTTTTGTCCACACTCTCTGCAGCATTTATTGTTTGTAAATGTTTTCATGATGGCCATTCTGACCGGTGTTAGGTGATATCTCATTGTAGCTTTGATTTGCATTTCTCTAATAATGAACAATGTTGAGCATCTTTTCATGTGTTTATTAGCCATCTGTATGTCTTTTTGGAGAAACGTCTATTTAGGTCTTTTTCCCACTCTTTGATTGGGTTGTTTGTTTTTCTGGTTTTGAGTTGTATGAGTTGCCTGTATATTTTGGAAATTAATCCTTTGTCAGTTGTTTCATTTGCTGTTCTTCTATCCCATTCTGAGGGTTGTCTTTGCTGCTGCTAAGTCACTTCAGTCGTGTCTGACTCTGTGCGACCCCATAGACGGCAGCCCACCAGGCTTCCCGTCCCTGGGATTCTCCAGGCAAGAACACTGGAGTGGGTTGCCATTTCCTTCTCCAATGCATGAAAGTGAAAATGAAAGTGAAGTTGCTTAGTTGTGTCTGACTCCAGCGACCCCATGAACTGCAGCCTACCAGGCTCCTCCATCCATGGGATTTTCCAGGCAAGAGTACTGGAGTGGGGTGCCATTGCCTTCTCTGGAGGGTTGTCTTTACATCTTGCTTATAGTTTCCTTTGCTGTGCAAAAGCTTTTAAGTTTAATCAGGTCCCACTTGTTTTTATTTCCATTACTCTAGGAGGCGGGTGATAGAGGATCTTGCTTTGATTTATGTCATCAACTATTCTGCCTATGTTTTCCTCTAAGAGTTTTATATTTTCTGGTCTTAAATTTAGATCTTTAATCCATTTTGAGTTTATCTTTGTGTGTGGTGTTAAGAAGTGTTCTAATTTCATTCTTTTGCATGTAGCTGTCCAGTTTTATCAGCATCATTTATTGAAGAGGCTGTCTTTGCCTCATTGTATATTCTTGCCTCCTTTGCCAAAAATAAGGTACACATAGGTGTATGGGTTTATTTCTGGGCTTTGTATCTTCTTTTACTGGTCTACATTTCTGCTTTTGTGCCAGTAGCGTACTGTCTTGATTACTGTAGCTTTGTAGTATAACCTGAAGTCAAGAAGGTTGATTCCTCCAGCTCCATTCTTCTTGCTCAAGACTGCTTTGGCTATTTGGAATCTTTTGTGTTTTCATATGAATTAAGTAAATTTTTGTTCTAGTTCTGTGAAAAATGGCATTGGTAATTTGATAGGAATTACATTGAATCTGTAGATTGTGTTTGGGAGTATAGTCTTTTTCACAATATTGATTCTTCCTACCAGGAACATGGAATACCTCTCCATCTGTTTGTCATCTTTGATTTCTTTCATCAGTGTCTTATAATTTTCTGTGTACAGTTTCTTTTGTCTCTTTAGGTAAGTTTATTCCTAGGTATTTAATTCTTTGTGCTGCAATGGTGAATGGGATTGATTCCTTAATTTCTCTTTCTGATTTTTCACTGTTAATATATAGAAATGCAAGTGATTTCTGTGTATTGATTTTGTATCCTGCAACTTTGCTAAATTCATTGATTAGCTCTAGGAATTTGCTGATAGTATCTTTAGGGTTTTCTATGTACAGTATCATGTCATCTGCAAACAGTGACAGCTTTACTTCTTTTCCAATCTGGATTCCCTTTATTTCTTTTCCTTCTCTGATTGTGGTAGCTAGGACTTCCAAAACTATGTTGAACAATAGTGGTTAAAGTGGACACCCTTGTCTTGTTCCTGATCTTAGGGAGAATGCTTTCAGCTTTTCATCATTGAGAATAACGTTTGCTATATCATATATGGTCTTTACTATGTTGAGGTAGGTTTCTTCTATGCACATTTTTTGACGAGTTTTAATCATTAATGGGTGCTGAATTTTGTCAAAGGCTTTTTATGCATCTATTGAGATTATCATATGGTTTTTATCTTTCAATTTGTTAATATGGTGTATCACATTGATTGATTTGTGTATATTGAAGAATCCTTGCATCCCTGGAATAAACCCAACTTGATCATGGTTATGAGCTTCTTAATGTGTCATTGAATTCTGTTTGCTAAAATTTTGTTGAGAATTTTTGCATCTATGTTTTCAGTGATACTGGCCTGCAATTTTATTTTTTGTGTGTTGTCTTTGTCTGGTCTTGGTATCAGGTTGATGGTGGCCTTGTGGAATGAGTTGGGCAGTGTTTCTTCCTCTGCAATTTTTTGAAAGTTTTAGAAGCATAGGCATTAGCTCTTCTCTAAATGTTTGATAGAATTCTGTAAGGCTGTCTGGTCCTGGGCTTTTATTTTTTGGGAGATTTTTGATCACAACTTCAATTTCAGTGCTTGTAATTGAAAAGTGAAAGGTAGTCACTCAGTCGTGTCTGACTCTTTGTGACCCCATGGACTGTAGCCCACCAGGCTCCTCTGTCCATGGAATTCTCCAGGCAAGAATTCTGGAGTGGGTTTCCAGTTTCTTCAGCTTGTAATTGCATTGTTCATAATTTCTATTTCTTCCTGGATCAGTCTTGGAAGGTAGAACTTTTCTAAGAATCTGTCCATTTCTTCTAGGTTATCCATTGTATTACCATATGGTTGTTCATAATAGTCTCTTATAAACTTTGTATTTCTGCATTCTGTTGTAACCTCTCCTTTTTCAATTATAATTTTGTTGATTTGATTCTTTCCTCTTTTTTTCCTGATGAGTTTTGCTAAATGTTTGTCAATTTTGTTTATTGTCTCAAAAAAACTGCTTTTCGTTTTATTAATCTTTACTATTGTTACTTTCATTTCTTTTTCAGTTATTTCCACTCTGATCTTCATGATTTCTTTCCTTCTGCTAATTTTGGGAGGGGGGGGTTGTTCTTTTTCCAGTTGTTTTAGATGTAAAGTTAGGTTGTCTATTCAATGTTTTTCTTGTTTCTTGAGGTAGGGTTGTATTGCTATAAACTTCCGTCTTAGAACTACTTTTGCTGCATCCCATAGGTTTTGAGTTGTCGTGTTTTCATTGTCATTTGTTTCTAGAAATTGTTTGATTTCCCTTTGATTTATTCAGTAACCTGTTGGTTATTTAGAAACTTATTGTTTAATCTCCATGTGTTTGTGTTTTTTACAGTTTTTATCTTGTAATTGATATCTAGTCTCATAGTATTGTGATTGGAAAAGATGCTTGAAACAATTTCAATTTTCTTAAATTTACTGAGGTTTGATTTGTGACCCAAGATGTTGTCTATCCTGGAGAATGTTCCATGTGCTCTTGAGAAGGTTCCATGTGCTTTTGAGAACGTATATTCTTCTGCATTTTGATGGAATGTCCTGAAGATATCAGTGAGATTCATCTCATGAAGGTATCATTTAAGACATGTGTTTCCTTATTAATTTTCTGTCTTGATGATCTGTCCATTGGTGTGAAAGGGGTGTTAATGTCTCCTCCTATTATTGTGCTACTGTCAATTTCTCCTGCAATGTCTCCTTTTACGTCTGTTATGTCTCCTTTTTGTCTTATGTATTGAGATGCTCCTATGTTGGGTGCATAGATATTTACAATTTTTGTGTCTTCCTCTTGGTTTGATCCCTTGATCATTATGTAACATCCTTCCTTATCTCTTGTAATATTCTTTTTTTTTTTTTAAACTTTACATAATTGTATTAGTTTTGCCAAATTGATATGAGGATTGCTACTCCACCTTTCTTTTGCTTTCCATTTGCATGGAATATATTTTTCCATTCTCTAATTTTCAGTCTATATGTGTCTTTAGGTCTGAAGGGTATTTCTTGTAGACAGCATATATATAGGTCTGGCTTTTGTATCCATTCAGCTAATCTGTGTCTTTTGGTTGAGGCATTTAATCAGTTCATATTTAAAGTAATTACTGATATATATGATTCTACTGCCATTTTCTTAATTGCTTGGGGATTGATTTTGTAGATCTTTTTCTTCTCTTGTATTTTTTGACTATATAAGTCCCTTTAACATTTGTCACTGGTTTGGTGGTTCTGAATTCTCTTAATTTTGCTTGTCTGAAAAGCTTTTTATTTCTCCATCAATTTTGAATGAGATCCTTGCCAGGTACAGTAATCTTGGTTGTAGATTTTCCCCTTTCAGTACTTCAAATATGCCCTGCCATTCCCTTCTGGCTGGCAGAATTTCTGCTGAAAGATCAGCTGTTAAACCTATGGTGTTTCCCTTGTACGTTATTTGTTGCCTTCCCCTTTCTGCTTTTAATATTCTTCCTTTGTGTTTAACCTTTGTTAGTTTAATTAGTATGTGTCTTGGTGTGTTTCTCCTTGATTTGTCTTGTCAGGGACTCTTTGCACCTCTTGGAATTGATTGACTATTTCCTTTTCCATGTTGGGGAAATTTTCAACTATAATCTCTTCAAACATTTTCTCATACCCTTTCTTTTTCTGTTCTTCTTCTGGGACCCCTATAATTTGAAAATTCGAATGTTGGTACGTTTGATATTGTCCCAGAGGTTTCTAAGACTATCCTCAGTTCTTTTCATTCTTTTTTCTTTATTCTGCTCTTCAGAAGTTATTTCTACCCTTTTATCTTCCAGTTTCTGATTCATTTGTCTGCTTCAGATATTCTGCTATTGATTCCTTCTAGATTATTTTTAATTTCAGTAGTTGTGTTGTTTTCTCTGTATGTTTATTCTTTAATTCTTCTAGGTTTTTGCTAATTGATTCTTGCATTTTCTCCATTTTGTTTTCAAGGTTTTTGATCATCTTTACTATCATTATTTTGAATTCTTGTTTAGGTAGTTTGCCTATTTCCTCTTCATTTATTTGGATTTCTGTGTTTCTAGTTTGTTCCTTCATTTGTGGAGTATTTCTCTGCCTTTTCATTACTTTTTTTTTTTTAATTTATGGTGTCTGATGCTTCCTTTTCCCAGGCTGAATTCTTTCTTCCTTTTGGTTTTTGCTCACCTAAGTTTGGTCCAGTGGTTTGTGTAAGCTTCATGTAGAGTGAGATTTATGCTGAGGTTTTTGTGTGTTTTTTTGTTTGTTTTCTTCTGATGGTCAAGGCTGAGTGAAGTGGTAATCCTGTCAGGTGATGACTGGTTTTGTGTTTTTGTTTTGTTTGTTGTTTGGATGAGGCATCCTGCACAAGGTGCTACTGGTGGTTGGGTGATTCCAGGTCTTGTATTCAAGTAGTTTCCTTTGTGGAAGTTCTCACTATTTGCTACTCTCTAGGGTTAGTTCTCTGGTAGTCTATGGTCTTGGAGTCAGTGCTCCCACTCCAATGGCTCAGGGCTTGATCTCTGGTCAGGAACAAAGATTCCACAAGTGGTTTGTTATGGCATTAAATGATAGGTTGATTTTTTAATTATTTATTTGGGGAGTGAGGACAAATAAACATTACTTCCATTTTAAGAGTCAGTATAAACTATATATACTCTGAGTAGCATTACTCCATTATCATCCCTACTCACCTGGTTGCATTTTCTGCTGTTTCTATTTCTTTTCCACCAGTATCTGCAACTACTTCTTTTGCAAAAATGAACTAATTCATGTGTATTTCTTTAAACTCACTTCTTTATTACATACATACAGTATAGCTATTGTGGGGCTTCCATGGTGGCTCAAACTGTAATGAATCTGCCTGCAATACAGGAGACCAATGTTTGGTTCCTGGGTCAGGAAGATCCCCTGGAAAACGGAATGACAACCCATTCCAGTATTCATGCCTGAAGAATTGCATGGACAGAGGAGCCTGGCAGGCTACAGTTCATGGGGTTACAAAGAGTCAGACACAACTGAGAGACCAACACTACAGTATATTGTAGGTAACATTTCTACTTTAATAGTTCGCTTAATCAGGGTATTTTGAGAAGTAAATGAATCTAAACTGGTTCATAATACATAAACCATTCTTTTTACAGAGCATAATATTTCATTCTGTAGATATATCACAACTTATTGAAATATTCTGGCAATTATAAACAATGCTGTCATCAATAGTGAATCTTCCTGGTGATTTTTTTGATTTGTGTTTTGTTGATTTTTTTCTATAGTAGCATACTTTGTTGTGATTTGTTAATTTTTTTTTCTATAATAGCTCTCCCTTTTCTCTGTTATGAGCTTTCCCAGGTACCCAAAGGATGCTGTTTCCTTCAGCTCTCCATATGCAGATAGAAGGACACTGACTCCCCAGGACAGCACTGAAAGGCTTAGGAGGTTGGAGCCATGGTGTTCTCCTCACTTCCTCCTGGGGGAGAAACTTCAGTTCTATGCTTTTTTTCCAATCTTACACAGTCATGCCAGCCAAACTGTCCAACCTCTTCCTTTGTTCCTAGTTTCCCCAGGCTTCCAGCCTATGGATGTTTCCTTAGCACTCTGTATGGCAAGATAGAAACTGGTACCTCAGGCAATACACTAAGAGACTGGAGATGTACATTCACTCAACTCTTGGTTCTCTCCCACCGAGAAGTTTCAGGCAAAGGTGATTGCTCTATTCATTGAGCTGTTCTGACTTCAGGGAAGTGGTCGTGCTGTGAAAAAAGTGAAATTCCTCCTTTCCCATTTCAATGCAACCATTTCCAGTTTTGTGCTCATCTGGGGTATTACAACTTCTTAACTGGAATATGGACCTCTCAAAGAGAAGCCATGCTCTTTATATCACTATTAAACTAGTGTTTCTATGGGGTAATTAGGGCTGAGACTTCCTATTCTGTCATCTTTTTAACATGACTCCTTATATAAACATCATAATCACCTCACTGATTTTGGACTGAGTACAGTTGTTTGTACAAACAATACAGAGCCTGTACAGATTAATATGACATTGTCACTATCTTTCATAGATCTAGCAATAGAGACAAATAAAGTCATAGGTAATTAAAATTTTAGATTATAGGATTATTTGTGTGATGAAAGAGATATAAAAACGGGGATGTGGCACCCTGATGAGGATAAAGGTTAATTAGGCTTTGCTCTGATGAATACAAGATGGTGTCATAGAGGGGAGAGCATGCATTGAAATTAACTTGGAAACCAAAATAACAAAAAAGTCAAAGCCTTGTGGTACTCAAAGTTCCTTACCCACCTCTTCAAACCTTAAGAAATGCCACTCTGGGTTATAGAATGGCCCTTTCATTTCTGCTAGTGAAATAAGAAGGTTACTTTATATTTTATAACAGGTCATGATAGCATTTCCCTCAATACTTATATCGTACATTGAAAAGTCTTACCTCTCATTTAATGCCTCTCATTATAAGTTTCACAGATGGATCTTAAACATATCAATACAGTATTCACTACAAATTATATTATCAATTATCTGCTGCCTATAAAACAAGATTTTTTAAATTGTCTTTTTTAAGCTTCAAGGTGTCCGGGATTGTGCAATTTCCTCAGTTCTGTCTCACCACGGCAAAGATTTAAAACGGCAGACCACTGTTACAGCTTGATTACAGCTCAGAGATCTATTTGGCAAGCAAAGGAAAGCACCCCCTTGAGGCATGAGGGCAGGCTGAGCCCAAAGGAGAGGACTCAATCCATCTTGGCTTCCTCCTTTTATACATGTCTCCCCTTCTTGAGCCTGCCCTATGCAAATTGAGCTAGCCAGGAGGGCTGTTTGTTTCATCTGAGCGTCTCACTCCGGTCCTCAGATTTTCTTTTGTTCCTCTGGCTTTTAGCCACCACCATTTTGGACCCCTTGTACCTTTTCTAACTACCTAACATCACTTCCCCCCACCCCATCTAGAAATAAGAGGCCCAATTCTTTGGGAACAGGGGCATTGAGGTCTCTCTGGCTACTTCCTGCTGAGCTGGGATGGCAAGGGGCATTGGGCCTCCCCCTCTTGCTAGTCTCAAGCCTCAGAGTCCTTATAGCACTGACTGTCTAAGGGTAAGTGATATATTCTGTGGTCAGGTGTAGTTATATATCCTTGCATTTTGTAGCTTGTTGACCTGGGCAGAGAAAAAAATGGGTTAAACAATTGATAATACACGGAGCAATCATGAGCAATATCAATATGGTGATAACAGGGGTTAGTAGGGGCATTAGCCAACTCCAAATACCCTTTCACCTAGAGAAGGATCCCCCAAAGAGAGACTGTAGCCACCCTGAGGACTCTCCAGCTTATTCTTAAAGATCCTGTAGGATCTGAATGTTTTTCTTGAGGATTGTGAGGCTTTCTTCAACTTAGTTGGAGATATTTACCCAGAAGCAACATGCCTCGTTCAAGATGGCTCAAGTCCCTCCCTGTTCAGGGATCAGGAGATCTATCTCCTGTCTATTTTGGAGTACAACCTCTACCAAGATGTGTTGTCTCTTTATATCTATCCTGAGAAATCTTATCCCCAGAAATTTAATTTTGGGGGTGTTCATTAGAACAGCACTCATTTGTAGTCCTGAATATGTATCTGAGATCTCCCAGGGGATCACAGGTGTGTTGAGTGTACTCTTCTCTTTTCTGCCATGGCTTGACTCATGAGTAGTGAATCCAGGAGTCATGCCCTGGTTCCTTGACTGCTGTGGTGATAAAAAGTATTACAGGGTAGGAGCCCTTCCATGTGGGCTAGAGTTGAGCCTTTGGGGACTCATTTTTCCAGACTTTAACTAGGACTTGAATCCCTAGAGCATATAGTAATGACTCTTTAGAATCTTTTGGGTCCTGGTTGACACCCCACAAGCGTATTTCTTGTTCCAATTGCCCAATGGCCATGATATAAGACTGGAGGGTCTGAGCCTCTGGATCCAGGAAGAGGTCAATGACAAACAAAAGTTCTCCCATATAGAACCTCATAAAGACTAAAACCAATCTATTCCTTAGAGGCAATATAGTTGCAGAGGAGAGCTATTGGTAAAGCCTCCTTCCATCCAAGGGAGGTCTCCTGAATTATCTTTTTATTGCTGACTTTAAGAATTGGCCTTCCCTCATAGCTCAGTTGGTAAAGAATCCACCTTCAATGCAGGAGACCCTGGTTTGATTCCTGGGTTGGGAAGATCCCCTGGAGAAGGGATAGGCTACCCACTCTAGTATTCTTGGGCTTCCCTTGTGGCTTAGCTGGTAAAGAATCCTCCTGCAATGCGGGAGACCTGAGTTTGATCCCCAGGTTGGGAAGACTCCCTGGAGAAGGGAAAGGCTATCCACTCCAGTATTCTGGCCTGGAGAATTCCATGGACTGTATGGTCCATAGGGTTGCAAAGAGTCAGACACAATTGAGGAACTTTTACTTTCACTTTTCTACTTTTCCTGAAGAATGAGGCCTCCAGGCACAATGGAGGTAATAAGTAATGGCCAATGCTTTAGAGGCCCCTTGGGTGATCTTAGAAGTAAATGATATACCATTGTCACTTTGTAATGACCCAGGTAGGCCAAATCTTGGAATGATTTCTTGGAGTAGTTTTCTTTCTTTCTTTCTTTCTTTTTATTACTGCCTTTATCCTCTGCCTTCTCAGTCCAGGTGGGAAAACCTTCAGTCCATCCGGTAAATGTATCTGTCATGACAAGTAGGTATTTATGAGAAACTGGCATCTGGGTGAAGTCCATCTGCCAATCTCTCCTGGGTAGGTCCAGCACCATTGGATAGGCTGGGACAGCTAGGGTCTTTGAGCACCTTTCAGTTCAGTTCAGCCACTCAGTCGTGTCCGACTCTTCATGACCCCATGAATTGCAGCACGCCAGGCCTCCCTGTCCATCACCAACTCCCGGAGTTCACTCAGACTCACGTCCATTGAGTCAGTGATGCCATCCAGCCATCTCATCCTCTGTCGTCCCCTTCTCCTCCTGCCCCCAATCCCTCCCAGCATCAGAGTCTTTTCCAGTGAGTCAACTCTTTGCATGGTGGCCAAAGTACTGGAGTTTCAGCTTCAGCATCATTCCTTCCAAAGAAATCCCAGGGCTGATCTCCTTCAGAATGGACTGGTTGGATTTCCTTGCAGTCCAAGGGACTCTCAAGAGTCTTCTCCAACACCACAGTTCAAAAGCATCAATTCTTCAGCGCTCAGTGTGAAGCCTTCTTCACAGTCCAACTCTCACATCCATACATGACCACTGGAAAAACCATAGCCTTGACTAGACGAAACTTTGTTGGCAAAGTAATGTCTCTGCTTTTGAATAGGTGATCTAGGTTGGTCATAACTTTCCTTTCAAGGAGTAAGCATCTTTTAATTTCATGGCTGCAGTCACCATCTGCAGTGGTTTTGGAGCCCCAAAAAATAAAGTCTGACACTGTTTCCACTGTTTCCCCATCTATTTCCCATGAAGTGATGGGACCGGATGCCATGATCTTCGTTTTCTGAATGTTGAGCTTTAAGCCAACTTTTTCACTCTCCACTTTCACTTTCATCAAGAGGCTTTTGAGTTCCTCTTCACTTTCTGCCATAAGGGTGGTGTCATCTGCATATCTGAGGTTATTGCTATTTCTCCCGGCAATCTTTATTCCAGCTTGTGTTTCTTCCAGTCCAGCGTTTCTCATGATGTACTCTGCATAGAAGTTAAATAAGCAGGGTAACAATATACAGCATTGACGTACTCCTTTCCTATTTGGAACCAGTCTGTCGTTCCATGTCCAGTTCTAACTGTTGCTTCCTGACCTGCATACAGATTTTTCAAGAGGCAGGTCAGGTGGTCTGGTATTCCCATCTCTTTCAGAATTTTCCACCTCGGGGGTTGTTTAATTGGCAAGTGAGACAAGAGGAGACCACTTGCCTTATAGTCTTTTGGAAGCCTGTTCCTCTGAAGGACCTTTCCAGTAATCTTTGGAGGGCCCTCTCCCCTAAATGAGTGGTGCATGTAAAGTAAAGTGAAAGTGAAGTTATTCTGTCTTTTTGCAACCCCATGGACTGTAGCCTACCAGGCTCCACCATCCATGGGACTTTTCAGGCAAGAATACTGGAGTGGGTTGCCATTTCCTTCTCCAGGAGATCTTCCCGAACCAGTGATTAAATCCGGGTCTCCCACATTGTAGACATATTTTTTACCATCTGAGCCACCAGGGAAGTGGTACATGTAAGGAGTTAACCTTACCATTAGAGGTTCCCAGGCAGATAAAAGGAGTCCTTCCTTTTGGAACCACCCCATATGATCTTCTTGAAAGCTCTCACTCTTAGCTTTAAGAGTCTCACCTTCAGTATATGAAGGAGTTTCTGGCAAATTAGTCTGTGGAGCTAAGGTGACAGCCCCTATTAGTTTATTGTTCTGTAATGCTGCTCTCTTAGCTGCCTGATCTGCTGCTTTGTTCCCTCATGCCACCTCTGTGCTTCCTTTTTGGTGTCCTTTACAATGGGAGATTGAAACCTCAGGGGGCAGATGACTGCCTCCAAGAGCCTAAGGATTTGATCACCATACTTGATTTAGGACCCTCGGGTGGTCAAGTGGCCTCTTTCTTTCCAAATAGCAGCACGTGCATGTAGCATGTATCAAAAGACATACTTGGAATCAGTGTAAATGCCTACTCTTTTTCCTTTTCCCAGCTCTAAAGGTGGAGTCAGGGCTAAGAACTCAGCCAATTGAGCTGAAGAACATGGTGACAAACGTTTAGCCTCTATGGTCTCAAAACTGGAGACTACTGCATATCTGGCTCTTCTTTTTCCATCCAAAACAAAGCTGATTCCATCAACGTACAAGATTTCCTCAGGATTGGTCAGAGGATCTTCTGACAATCCCTCTCGGGGTTTTTCTCCAGTGGTGCAAAGTTTCTAGGCAAGAGTGAAAGGGGAGAGAGCCCTCAGGGGTAGTCAGGATGGTAGTTGGCTTAAGAACCTCACAAGGGGATATAGTCAGGCCTGGATTTTCCATCAGCATGACTTGATGTCTGAAGATCCTTTGATCAGACATCCATAAGTGGTCTTTCCCATTCAGGAGTTGTTTCACTTGGTAGCTGGTAAAAATAGTTATTTTTCCCCCTAAAGAGAGTTTTAAAACATCTATTAGGACTGCAGTAGCTGCAAGATTTCAGAGGCAGGGAAAGATCTCTTCCTAATAAGGGAGTACGATGCTCAGGACCACCAGAACCTGATGGGAAAATATATGTCCATCCCAGCAACAAAGAAGTGCTCAGGTGAATCTTTTTGTAATTACTTTCCTTTAGCACCCAAAATGGTACAGGTTTGGAAGGAGAAGGCTCTGGCATAGGAGATTGGGACAGAGTAGGTAGCCCCTGTGTCAACCAAGAAATTCTCGGACATAACTGCCACATCCAGTTGCACCCTTGGCTCCAGCCCTGTGATGGTTATCTGTGACAGGCAGGCTGGCCAGAACAGGCCACTTCAGTCCTGTTGAACCATCACGAGGGAAGTCTTAGCACTTGACCTTGAATCTCTTGAGTCCATAGGGCAGAGTGTCACCCAGTGTGCCAAATGATGGCACTTGCAGCAAGCCATTTTAGGAGACGTGCCACGATTTGGACACTCTTTGGCCCATTGTCCTGCCTGTCTACAGACTACACATTTGCCTGGTGCCTTGTCCTTCAAGGACTTGGGATTTGCTATAGGGCTGCCCTGGAGGGCGGCCAGCATCTGGGCATGGCTTGTTTCTTTCCTTCTCTCCCTTTCCTGGGCTTTGGCCTCCCTCTCCTGTTCTCTGTTATGAAAGGTATTGGTGGCTGCCTGGAGCATCTCATCTAAAAAGGAGCAGGGTCCTGCTGCTGTAGCTCTTGTAACTTTATCTTGTTCTCTGATACACATTGGGACAGCAATTTGTCCTTTAAGATCACCTAGCTCTCGTAAAAGTCTCAGTCCAGATTGGTAAACATTTGGAAGGCCTCTTTTAGACTTTCCAGAAAGGCAATGGGGTTCTTGTTGGACTCCTGAGTTATTGCTGAAACCAGGCACAGTCCAACAACTAATAGGCTTCCTTTTATTTCCATGGACATACTTCCTTAAAGGTGGGTCTTTCTGAAGCTTATCCTACCCAGTACTGTTGCAACCTGAGAGCCTGGCATCCCCAGGTCAGGGTGCAGATCCCCAGACAGGTTGAGGCATGCAAACATCCTGGAGATTGAATCCCTGGGCAGGTTGAGGCAGGTCGGCCTCCTGAGAATTGGGTCCCTGGGCAGGTTGAGGCATGTCAATCTCCTGGGACCCCTGGACTGGTGTATCCCCAAGCAAGTTGAGCCATGACAAACTTCTGAAGACCAGATCTCTAGGCAGGTCGAGGCAGGTCAACTTCCTGGGATCCCCAGGCTGGAGCTGGGTGTCTCCAAGGTTTCCAGTGTGACTAATGCTGGGTAGGATTAAGGGGTTGTAATCTTAACTCTTTGCTGATGGGAATAGATAACATGATGTAAAGTAATCCAAGCCTGTGTCCTGAGACTGGGAACCTAGGGAACTAGCCATAAGCCTTATCCTTTTATTGCTCTGAGGGTATGCGAGTTACTGATTTCCTCCCCTAGTCCTCCATAAGAGCAGCTTAAGGTGTCTCCAGTGGTAAACACTTCATTGTCATAGACCCATTTTAAGTAATAACAGAAGTAATAACAAAGGAGTGGGTTATCTGGTTCTGTTAAAGGCATTAAGAGTATTTTAATAATAAGCTGGGTGGAGTGATATTGCCTACACTGTAGGAGTTAGTAAGTGGCTTAAGGACAAAATGATAAGATGCAACAGACCAGATGTTCAATAAAAGTGGAGTGGAGATTTGATCCAGGGGTATGTTTGTAGCTTTAGGAGAAGGGTGGTTAGGGTTTGGGCCCAAACGACCTGCAGGCCTAACTCCCAAAGTGGCAAACATTGTCCCTGGAAGCCCAATTGCCCTTGAAGCGATGCCACCAACAGATGGACTTCTAGCAG
The DNA here is from genome assembly GCF_029407905.1 of Bubalus kerabau. Lineage (NCBI taxonomy): Eukaryota > Metazoa > Chordata > Mammalia > Artiodactyla > Bovidae > Bubalus > Bubalus kerabau. The sequence goes on along the minus strand of NC_073632.1, from coordinate 28,373,721 downwards.
GCATTGTGGGCCTGTCACCCACCCTAGCAGGTTCACTGAGAGGTGCTGTTGTTGCACATGTTGTGGGAAACATGGAAGGTGAAGGCCTGAATCTCTAGAGGGGTTGGATATTATACAGTATTTCCCTCCCAAGGCCCAGCTATTTTCTGGTTGTCCTGAAAAAAGAATGCAGAGGCAACACTGTGGGACCAGACAGGGCTCACAAAAAGAGCATGAAACAGGTTGGAAGGGGGCAGGACACAACTTTTGAAAGAATGACATAGCCCAAAGGCATTATATAAACCAAAAATCAAATGGGTCCAAGATGATAGACAAGTCAAATTCAACTAAACTTTAATCCTCAACCTGAAAGCTAAATGATACACCCAGAGGCACCATGACAGTTCCAAGGCACTATCAAAAGACCAAGGAGAGGGTGGTTCCCCAATTGTTGGAATAATCTTCATACTCTAGCATATGAAATCACCCAGCCCATAAGAACTAACCACACCACATTCCATGGTTGCTGTGGTTCACTAGCCCTCTGTGATGGCCCATACTCTGTGGAGTGTGCTTCTCTCTGAATCCAAATAAATCTACCTCCTACTCATTGCTGTCTCTCAGTGAATTATTTCTTCAATGAAACATCAAGAACCTGAGCTTCATTAGGTCCTGAAATCAGGCACCATGGGTTTTGGCCAGGCTCAAGTGCCCAGGACATGACTGAATGACTAAGCATAGCAGAGTCCCTGCCATGTAGATTTGAATCTCAATCTTAGGTAAACAGTTTCAAACACAACTTTCAGAAATGAAAAGATGATGACCTGCCCAATACTTTGTAAACAGCAGCATAAATGGAGAGAGAAGCTGAAGGACAGGAGGAAAAAGCAGTGGGAAAAATGTGTCAAGAAACCCCTTTCATAACTTTCTGGAAAGATTGATAAATGCCTGACCTGTGCCCACAATTTTCATTGGCCTGACCCTTGGCACAAAGGAAGTTAAGGACCAAAGAACTCTCACCTGCTTGGACAACAGCTAATAGGCACAGAGGATAGTGGAGCCTTTGGGACACACTAGAGAGTGTTACCTGTCAGAGTCCCTCAGTTGCAACCACTGACTGCTGCTTGCCTGTTAACAGGGGGTTCAAGGAAACAAGAAATGAGAGATTGTAAAGGAATTAAGATTTTGTTAGCCATATGTCTTGCTAGCGATAAAGGTGAGGACCTCTTACCTTAACCAGAGGTCTTCTAGAATCTGAGACTGAGCCACATGAGCTTTCTGCAAAGTTTTTATTGCTGTCCCAGTTTCCAGTATGCTGGGCTTCTGGTCACTTCCACTGTGCTGGGTTTCCTTCACGTTTAGCTTCCACAGTGTGCACTTTCACTGACTTGAGCTTCTGTTGTGCTTGGCCTCTGCCTTGTTGGGGCCGAGCCGAGGTTGCTTCAGCCAGTCACATCCAAGTCACGGCACCAGATATGTCAGTGGAGTTTGTCATTTCCTCGGTTCTGTCTTGCCGCAGCAAAGATTTGAAACGGTGGACCAGTGTTACAGTTCAGTTACAGCTCAGAGTTTTATTCAGCAAACAAAAGGAAAGCACACCTTTGAGGCATGAGGGTGGACCGACCCCAAAGGAGAGGCCTCAATCTGTCTTGGCTTCCTGTTTTTATACACTTGTCTCCTCCCCTTCTTGAGCCTGCGCTATGCAAATTGGTCTAGCCAGGAGGGCTGTTTGTTTCATCTGAGCGTCTCACTCCGGTCCTCAGATTTTCTTTTGTTCCATTTTTGCAGGCTTTTTCCTTTGTCTTTTAGCCACCGCCATTTTGGATTCCTCTTTCCTAGTCTAAATACCTAATAAAGAGAACACTGATAGTAGAAAAGTTTGTTTTAAAATGTTCTTTTTTGGCCAAGAAGTACCAGAGAAGGGATGAAGTACATATTGTGTAAGTTATTGACTAACAATGATACAGCTTTACTGTAAATCTTACTTTCTCTATATACATCTGTTCATCCACAAAGTCATCTTTCTTTGTAATTCTAATGCAAACTCAATGAAACATTTAATAGCATCTGCTAAATATATTTCAACTGATACGCTTCTAAACTCCTGGTTTGGGGATTTCCTTCCTTTTTAGCAAGATTCTTCCCTTGGATTTGCCACTGTCCAGAAATCTTGCCATGTATATAAGCCATGGGGACAAGAAGTTCAAAGAAACAGTTTCTTGATCATATTTAAAAGAAAACTCTCGTGTCATATGTTTCAATGTTTTGTCATCTAAAAATAGCATTATTGTCACTATATGTATTAATCTATATATATGTATATATATTAATTACACAGGGTACTATAAAATTATTATTTTTTTTAAATTTTATTTTATTTTTAAATTTTACATAATTGTATTAGTTTTGCCAAATATCAAAATGATTAAAAGCAACATATTGTATTTTGAGAGTTTAAAATTAAATAAGGCATCTTTGTCTAAAAGTAGCTTGATATATACATTATTTTCAAGTAAAATCCATAAAACTATACTTTCTATTTTCAGTGTTATAATCATTAACATTTGATGTGACCATTAAATCATTAACATTTATATTAAAATGTTATAAACATTTTAATCATATTACATTACATAGCTAGAAGTTACTTATATAGAGAAGAAAAAATATATTACTATATCAGAGGTATATAACTAAAATGCTGTTGTCCTTATGTTTTTTCTTTTAAATCTTCCTAATTATGTTTCAAATATAAGGCAAATAGCTCAGTATTTAAAAAACAGATTTTAATAATAAATAAATTTATCTTTAAACATACTGCTCCTAAGTTACAGTAGAACCAACCTTAAGGTAGCTTTATCTTCCAATTTCTCTTAATTAAATAGTGATAGGTTAAAAATTACATTGAGCAGTCAATTTGAAGCAATTTTTCCTAATTCCTCACTTTTCAGATAAATTTTTCATAAAGTTCCATTTCATTTGCATTGACATTATCAATCAAATTTTTCTCATCTATGTTTGAATTTTCCCAGTGTTATTATCATTAGTGCTATTCCCTCAGTATACAACTGTAAGCTGAAATGATATCATTTGGGATGCATTCCAGAGAATTAACACTGTTGTTTGCCATTGACAGGTCTCTGGGGAGTCTCAGCAAACAGCATTTCTGTCTCCACTTGTCTCCACTCAAGTTCTAAACCAACTGGGATATAAGAAAATCAAGTAAACCATCTGGGGGCAAAAACTTCAATAATCATTAAAATCATATTGGAGAATGAGACTTATTTCCAAGGACAAATGGGTTTCCTAATCTGGAGCACCAGAATTAAATGAATTTACTCTCTTAATTATAGCAGCACTGGCAGAATTGTAGTAATAATGGTACAGAGAGGGTTGCCCTTACGGGGACAATGTCTGGGTTCCAGAAAAAAAGGGGAAAGGAATGGGATGAATTACACATACCCAGTTAATACTCCCAAACTCACCAATCAGCTAGTCCTTCCACCCCATCTCTTTGTCCTTCAACTCCCCTGTCCTAGAGAAAGGGAGTCTGAAGATGGAAGACAGATATGTTTTACTAATAGCTCTCCATCCAGTGAGAGGAAACATAGGAAGAAAAGAAATCACTGCTTGGAGAAACAGACATAGAGAATAGACTTGTGGACATGGGGAGAGGGGAGGAGAGGCTGCGATGTACGGAAAGAGTAACGTGGGAACTTACATTACCATATGCAGACTAAATATCCAATGGAATTTGCTGTGTGGCTCAGGAAACTCAAACAGGGGCTCTGTATCAACTAGAGGGGTGGGATGGGGAGGGAGATGGGAGGGAAGCTCAAAAGGGAGAGGATATATGTATATCTATGGCTGATTCAGCCATGAAATTAAAAGACGCTTACTCCTTGGAAGAAAAGTTATGACCAACCTAGATAGCATATTGAAAAGCAGAGACATTACTTTGCCAACAAAGGTCCTTCTAGTCAAGGCTATGGTTTTTCCATGGTCATGTGTCGATGTGAGAGTTGGACTGTGAAGAAAGCTGAGCACTGAAGAATTGATGCTTTTGAACTGTGGTGTTGGAGAAGACTCTTGAGAGTCCCTTGGACTGCAGGGAGATCCAACCAGTCCATTCTGAAGGAGATCAGCCCTGGGATTTCTTTGGAGGGAATGATGCTAAAGCTGAAACTCCAGTACTTTGGCCACCTCATTCGAAGAGTTGACTCATTGGAAAAGCCTCTGATGCTGGGAGGGATTGGGGGCAGGAGGAGAAGGGGACAACAGAGGATGAGATGGCTGGATGGCATCACTGATTTGATGGACGTGAGTCTGAGTGAACTCCGGGAGTTGGTGATGGACAGGGAGGCCTGGCATGCTGCGATTCATGGCTCGCAAAGAGTCGGACATGACTGAGCGACTGAACTGAACTGAACTGATGGCTGATTCATGCTGAGGTTTGACAGAAAACAACAAAATTCTGTAAAGCAATTATCCTTCAATAAAATATATATATATATATTTAAGAACAACAACAAAAACTTTTAGGGGAAAACATGGACAATAAAAAAAAAAGAACTCACTGTTTCAGCTTTCTTTGTGCAATGTATTTTTAAATATGAAAATCAAAATTATGAGCAGTCAAAGAAGTAAACAAACCACTAACCTATATCTGGTAGGCCACAAAAAAACATGAGGAAATATTTGGAAAAGTTCAAGATGATAAGGCAGTTCAAAGTGCTACTAATTGTGTTGGAACAGTAAATAGAAGTATAAGCTAAGAAAGGTTGACTTTTTATAGTCTCTAAACATAGAAAGACAGGGGCAAGGCTGGCATATTTGATAAATAAAACATCTCATTTTTAAAGAGCTCCCTCTTCTATACAACAAAATTATTTTCAGTAAAAAATAAATGATAATATGAAGTAAATAATATCAATTGGAAGAAAATAAATGCAGACTTCAAAACTTTATTTTTATTTAACTTTGTATATCTATATTTATCTATATCACATATATGTATACATCTTTTATATATACATAAAACCATTCCAGTAATAAAAGCAAAATTAAAAATTATAATAGAAAGGGATTTTTTAAATTAAATTTTAAAAAATTTAAATTAAAATTAAATTTTTAAAAATTTAAATTAAAGTAAAAATTAGAGTAGCAAAGGACTTTTTAATTCATGTATTTTTGACAGAGTAGGAAAAAATTTATACCTATATATTTAGCTGTCATAGTAATAAATAGTAACGATATTGTGATTATCAGTGATGTCATGAATATGGATTGTCTTTACACGTTCAATAGGAAATATATAAGCAGCTTTTTGTCCATCTATATTCATTCACAGATGATGGAAAACAAACTTTTTTATTAATGTTTATTTAATTAACTGATGAATCACCAGACACATAAATAGGTTAGAAAAGTGTTAAAAACAAGCTGGGTAGAAATTACTGAAAACCCCATTTTACACTGAATTTCAGAATCTGCAATATTATTGAAGGCCTGATTTCATCAGGATTGATTCTAGAAGCTTTCAAATGCCTTTGTACTTGAACAAGTTTCACTAAAATGTCTTCACCAGAAAAACTCATCATAAATCTTGATTACAAAAAACTTCCAAATTTTCTTCTCCTCCTGTAGAAATCAGAGGAAAAGATTCAATGATGACAAACACTGACATTATTTGGTCCACTTTTTTAGGAAAAAACATTCAACTTTTGGTAAAAACAATGACTACATTCAACTTAGATGTCTTTATTTCTTCTGGCAGTGTAAGATCATCTTTTGTCATTTATAAGAGTTTTCTTTAATATTTGTGTCCTTTTTCTCTGTAAATACCAATTTCCTTACATTTTATTGTTGTATGGCTAATATTCTTCATAGATGTTGTCCATCGCCAATCACTGGGGAATAATCTTAGATTTTTGTATTACACTCTTGAAAGTTAATTGTTGCTTGCAAATATTTTTGTGGTTACAGAGAATGGCACAATTGAAATAACTGTAGTTCTGTTTGTATTTACAATCAGTGTGCTATCGTTGTCTATTTAAAAGGTGTAAATATAAGAACATGTAGTACCACAGGATTAGAGGTACTGACAGGACCCAAAGGTAGTTCTGCTAAGTCGCTTCAGTCGTGTCCGACTCTGTGCAACCCCAGAGACGGCAGCCCACCAGGCTCCCCCGTCCCTGGGATTCTCCAGGCAAGAACACTGGAGTGGGTTGCCATTTCCTTCTCCAAAAGGTAGTTCAGATGGTTCCGAATCATTATGAACTTATTCAAAACTACTGTAAGCTTGAGTGTTGGGAGCTTTCTTTACAATTTCTTCCCAAAGTAGCAATGCTGTTAAAAGATAAATAATCAAAATGTGCTCATTTCAACCCTCTAAATCTGGTTTATTATATATTACATACATAGAAATGAGACATTAAGCACAACAATTGTTTAAGGGTTAACAAACTGTTTCTTTTAAGAGCCAGATAGTAAAACTTTTAGGCTTTTTTGCAGGCCAAAAGCAAAACTGAGAATAGTTTATAGGTAATTTGTAGGGTTGGTCTTTGTAAACCCATGGACTGTAGCCCACCAGGCTCCTCTGTCCATGGAATTTTCCAGGCAAGAATGTTGGAATGGGTTGTCATTTCCTTCTTCAGGGGATCTTCTCAACTCAGGGATCGAACCCAGGTCTTCAGCATCTCCTGCACAGGCTGGCCGATTGTTTACCACTGAGCCACCCGGAAAGCCTGGGTAGTTATATAAAAAGAGAAATAAAAATTCACAATTTTTGGTCAACCAACATAGCACAATATCAGTTTATATATAAAATGATATTATGTTATATTCTGGATATGGCCCATAGGGCATAGTTTGGCAATCCCTCCCTATTTAGAGCTTAGGCAAACAAAAAATTGGGACTAATGAATACTTTAATCATTGACATTATTTAGAATGGCAGGACAATGTAGTGTTTAAAAATATAGAGTCAGTTTCATCATTTTTTTTAATTTATCTATAGAAAATGCTTCCCAGGTGGTACTAGTGGTAAAGAACTTACCTGCCAATGCAGGAGATAAAAGAGATGCAAGTTCAATCCCTGGGTTGGGAAGATTCCATGGAGAAGTCCATGGCAAGCACTCCAGTATTCTTGCCTGGAGAATCCCACAGACAGAGGAGACTGGTGGGTTACAGTTCATAGTTTTGCAAAAAGCTGGACATGACTGAAGCTACTTAGCACACACAGAAAATGCAGTCCCTGTATTGTGTGCAGTTAAATCACTCCTATTGGGCTACCACTGGATATCAGTAAAAGGACAATGAAAATTGACTCTTTTTAAAGCATTTAAGCCATATAATATGATTTCTTTCCTCTCTTTCTTTTTGTCCCTTGGTAGGTCCTTGCTTTGTTTTAATTAACAGAGTATATAGTAAACTACTAACAAAAGATGCAAAGCACACTGAAAAAGTCAGAAAAACCACAGCTTAACAAATGATAAGTTTCATGGATTTTTCTGCCTCTTATTAATATTCACTGAAGAAAAATCCTTATGCTGTGCTTAAATTCAATAAACTCAGAATGTGGGTGCATGTCACTCTGAATATTCCATATCACTATACAAAAAGAATGGAAGTAGAATATTCAGTAGTTATAGAGAGCCTACTTTTAGAAGTAATCTCTTTAAATTGTTTTAATATAGGACTTACTATGTGCTAAATCTGTTATCCAAGTAACAGTTCTCTGCCAATTATTTGCTGGCAATAATATGAGTGTAAAATGCCCATGAATCTCCAATAGAAAAAAAAAATGTTTAAAACTATGTATAGGGGACTTCCCTAGCAGTCCAGTGGCTAAGACTCTGCCTTCAAATGCAGGGGGTGCAGGTTTAGTCCCTGGTCAGAGAGTTAAGATCCCATTGGCCAGAAAAAAAGAAAAAAGAAGCAATATTGTAATTAATTCAATAAAAGGCTTTAAAAAAAGATCCACATCAAAAAAACCTTTTGAAAAAAATCTATGGATGATATTTACAACCTGCAGTGAATGATGAGAGAAAACACATGTCTTATAAGTCTTTTTTCCTCTGACACTCTAGGATATTGTCAAATAATGTCAGTTAGCAAATTTTAAAAAAGTATTTGATTATGAGCCATTTATATTGTAACAAAGAGACAATGAGAGGAAATTAAAAGTAAAGTAAATAACAGAAGTCTGACAGACGAAACCAAGGAAACTTATTGGTCTACTTGCCTTTTTGAATATATAAAAAAGCAAAGATGGCAAATATGCAGTTTAGGGCAAAGTACATGAATTGGTTTATTTTGTATAATAACATCTAATACTGAAAGGTCTATGAATGGCCAAGGCAACCACCTTTGCCAAGTTTCTCCTCCAAGTTAGCCTATGAAAATTCCTAATTATCTCTTGTTAAGGAAGTTTCCTCGCTGTGATTCAGGAATAATTCAGACATGGTATGACTATGTTCAGCAGAGACCTTAACAAACAACTTCCTATATGAAGCTCAGGTTTGATGTAGTAACAGAGAAAATGTGAAGGGGTTTAGATACCTCATAGGAGAGTATTTGCAGGATATAGAATATATTAAAATTATATAAAATTATAAAAATAATATTACAAAAATTTATATTAATCAATGAACTGTCAAATTAGTTATATGCTAACCAAGAGTTGAGTCTTAAGACACCTCCACATGTTTCACATTAGACAACCTTATAATTAATCTGCTGCAAGTTTTACACAGGTGAGTCAAGTCATACAAAAATATAATTCTATATGATTCTAAGGCTCTAGTGTATTTTAAAAAATATAACAAAGATTAAGAACCTTAGAGAGTTGATCTCTGGCCTTTTGTCAAAATTGGGAATAACCTTAAACCAGGGGTGTAAAGCAGGCCACCTTCATTCACTTCCTTGTCTGGGACACAAAAAATAGGGAAACACAAGCACAGACATCCATTTGCACAATGTCTTTGGCTGCTTTTAAGCTACCACAGCAAATTCTGAGTTTTTGTAACAGAGATTGTACAGCCAAAAAATCTAAAATATTTACTTACCTGGCACTCTATGGGAAAAGTTTGTTAACCTCTGACCTATACTAATAAATTCAACTTTTGAAAAAAGGAATAAATACTACAACGACATAAAAAATGAAGTGGAACATGTTACTGTACAATTAGGCATCATTGTACTATAGGTATAAGACATTCGTGACACACATGTCAACTACCAACATGATATTTGCATCCCAATGGGAAAAGGAAACTGGAGTCTGAATCCATGAGCAGGTTGGGTTCCCCCTTTTGATATTCTTGGATTCAGACTATTCTGTTCTATTCTAAGAATCAACTTTCCCCATCAAAAAAAATAATTAGTATCTCAAATCCAAGTCTCCATTCAATATAGTCCCTTTCTGGTAAAAGCAGAGATGCTTACACCACTGTTTTATGGTTTTCCATTTTATAAGATGTTGGAAATTTCTTAAATCTGAAGTTCCCTCTGTGTGGTGAATCATAATAATAATATGCTCTGAATAATCTGTTTGCTGCAATATAGCAGTGTGGTAGCCAGGGTCTAAACTGTTCCAAAGAGTTGAGAAAATATAACTCAAGTCTTAGAGTACCCAGAGGGACAGACATGTTAGCTGCAGCTGTCTTCAAAACAATTGAGAGATAATAATTTTGGTTTTATAAGATAAGTAAATATGAGTAATAAACTTTAGTCTCTTGCAAAAGATCCTACTTTACACTCACAAGCCCCCTCATGGGGTTCTAAGAAGTGACACCCTGCCAAACTCATTGGATATTAACAAACCTTACTCATAACACAATTTTGCTATTCAGAACTCTTCTGGATCACACCAGAAAGACATTTCCCTTGGTTGAGAATTCAAATGTGATTTGTTTTCATCCATGTGTGGGACTGGATTCAGCCCAGGAACTAAAGTGACTGGGTTAAGAGGCAGATTACTTGGCTAGCTTTATTTTCATAGCTAGAAAATGATAGCAAATAACTGGAAAGCAAGGAGCGAGTAAAGTAATGCCAGATCGATCAATTCTTTAGTTGGTGCCAAAGTTCATTGAGTCTAATAAATCAAAAACAACAACAAGTAGACCCCAAGGGAGAATATGACCTACTTTATTGGGTGGGGGTGGAAGTCATATTAATTTTTACCTGGCACTGGAAAATAACATAAACTAATATTATCTTTAAAGAAGAACTGCTGCTGCTAAGTCACTTCAGTCGTGTCCTACTCTGTGCGACCCCATAGATGGCAGCCCACCAGGCTCCCCCATCCCTGGGATTCTCCAGGCAAGAACACTGGAATGGGATGCCATTTCCTTCTCCAACACATGAAAGTGAAAAGTCAAAGTGAAGTCGTTCAGTCGTGTCTGACTCTTAGCGACCCCATGAACTGCAGCCTACCAGGCTCCTCCATCCATGGGATTTTCCAGGCAAGAGTAGTGGAGTGGGGTGCCATAATTGAATTTTCTTTATTTACCTGTGTTTACCCATTGCCCATCAATTTAAAGCAGTGAAGGCACTGGGCTTCAGTAACTACATGCTCCTCTAAGCTTAAATTTAGACTATGTTATCTTTTACTTCAACTTCTTTTTCCTTCCTCTGTTATTTAGTTTCAAGAGAAGCTTCATGAAAGACAAGCTGTGAAGGTTGACAGAGCTATTATAATATAATGTATTATATTATAATATATATATAATGTAATATAATATATAATATAATGTCCAACTCTTTGTGACCCAATGAACTGTAGCCTACCAGGCTCCCCAGTTCATGGGATTCTCCAAGCAAGAATATTGGAGTGGGTTGCTATTTCCTTCTCCAGGGGATCTTCCCAACCCAAAGATCAAACCCAGGTCTCCCTCATTGCAGGCAGACTCTTTACTGAGCCATCTGTGTGAGCCATCAGGAAAGCCCAATATAATGTATACTTATATTAAAATTATCACTGACATAAATTTTTATATAAATTTAATATATAAATTTTTATATGTATATTCTATCTCATGAATTTACACTAACTTATTGTGGTGCAGCCATCCTTCAGTGGGAGCTGTGTTTCAGAAACCAAAATCCATGTATGCCCAAGTCTCATAATCTGAATCTGCAAATTCTGCATCCACAGATTCAACCAAGCATAATAGTATATGATCTGAGGTTTGTTGAATCTGTAGTTGCAGAATGCATATATGAGATAGATCTGGAAGATGAATAGGATTTTGTATGTGAAGACACTCCATTATTATAATCAGATTGTATTAAAATAGCAAAAATAAGCCACTATTTTTTTCTTTTTTTAATTGAAGAATAGTTGGTTTACCATGTTGTGTTAATTTTAGGTGTACAACTCAGTGATTCGGTTATACATGCATGCTCAGTTGCTCAGTCACTCAGTCGTGTCTGACTCTTTGCAACTCCATGGACTATAGCCCACTAGGCTCCTCTGTCTATGGGATTTTTCCAGGCAAGAATACTGGAGTGGGTTGTTATTTTCTACTCCAGGGGATATTCCTGACCCAAGGATCAAATCCAAGTCTCTTGATTCTCCTATATTATGGATTCTTTACCACTGTGCCTCTTATAGGTTATTAAAAGTATTGAGTAGAGTTCTCTCAATTAAGGATTAAGTCCTTCTTGTCACTAATGTGTCTTCTGGGCTAAAGTAGTGAGGTAGACATTCATCCACAACAGCAGAAAAGATGGACAAAAGTTAAGGTAGCCACCATCTATCTGATGGAAGTGAAAGGGCAGAGTGACAGAGAATAAGCCAGCACAGTCTTTTACTTCCTTGCACTTGTATCTCTCTTTCATCTCGTTTTCTGATTAACTTTTCTTGCAGGAATATAGGCTGCTCAGCCTTTCAGTTGAGAAGATCATGGTATCTGGTCCCATCACTTCATGACAAATAGACGGGGAATAGATGGGGAAACAATGGAAACAGTGACAGACTTTATTTTCTTGGCCTCTAAAAACTGAGGATGGTAACTGCAGCCATGAAATTAAAAGATGCTTGCTCCTTGGAAGAAAAGCTATAACAAACTTAGAGTATTAAAAAGCAGAGACATTATTTGCTAACAAATGTCTATATAGTCAAAGTGATGATTTTTCCAGTAGTCATGTATGGATGTGAGAGTTGGACCATGAAGAAGGCTGAGTGCCAAAGAATTGGTGCTTTTGAATTGTGGTATTGAGAAGACTCTTGAGACTCCCTTGGACTGCAAGATCAAAATCCCAGTCAATCCTAAAGGAAATCAACCCTGAATATTCACTGCAAGGACTGACGCTGAAGCTACAATACTTTGGCCACCTGATGCAAAGAGCTGACTCTTTGGAAAAAACCCTAATGCTGGGAAAGAGAAAGCAGGAGAAGTGGATGACAAAGGATGAAATGGTTGGATGGCATCACTGACTCAATGGACATGAGTTTGAGCAAGCTCCAGGAGATGGTGAAGGACCAGGAAGCCTGGCGTGCTGCAGTCCATGGGGTTGCGAACAGTCAGACATGACTGAGAGGCTGAACAACAACAACCTCCCAGGACTTCTAGATGTTGACTGTGGCCTGAACCATCAGTAGTAATTGACCTTTCTTCAACCAGCTTATGGTGTCTCAGTCTTACCTGGCATTGGAATAGAACTGAAGAAACCGAACTCATTTTCTTAGCTCCACTAAGCAATTAATTTTTGTTTCTTTTTAGATAAAGGATGGGAGGAGGGGGTTATTAACTTCCCTCTCAGTTTCCTTCCAGTTCTAACTTTCTGTGACTGTCTGTTTCAGAAAAGGGATGGGAAAAAAGACACAACACTGTTGTCATTCTGCGGATTAGCTGAATTTTCTCTCACCCTCTTATTTTAGTTTCTAATAAAAATGGAAATTATTGACTCTACCATGCCATTTAGGAAAAGTTACATAAAGTTGAAGCTCAGATTTCCACCAATGCACAGGAAAATAAAGGAACTGAATTAAAATTATCCAGGCTCTATTTTTAAATATAATGTTCTTTATTTTCTTAATCCCTGCATATTATTTTTTCCAACTTCAAAAAAAGAATAGGCAACATGTTAGTTCTGCAAAATATACCCTCTGAATCAGATGTGAATTCCCAGAGTAAAGTCTCATAATAACTGAAAACTTAATGAACTCTCCATAAGGCATATATATATTGATATATTGATATGATATATCAATGATATATATGATATATTGATAAAAATAATAATCATTAAAAATTATGAAACTATCTGAACCATTGATGTTATAAATAACATATATTTTACCTGGCCACCATACTGTCTACAGATGTTTCTTGATTTATTTCCTTCCATTAAAATATATGGCGCTAGTGGTAAACAACCCATCTGTCAATGCAGGTTAGATGTAAGAAACGTGGGTTTGATCTCTGGGTTGGGAAGATCCCCTGGAGGAGAGCATGGCAATTATTCTTGCCTGGAGAATCTCATGGACAGAGGAGCCTGGCAGGCTATACAGTACATAAAGTCACCCAGAGTCAGACATGACTGAAGCAACTTAGCACTCACATTAAAATATAAATGTTACTAACTCAGTATTCTATTTTTATATACAAATATAAGAAAAGTTTTTCTAGAAATATATTTAAATTATTTTTATTGATTTACAAACTGTTATCCACCACGCATTTTAACACCGTGCGTTTTAACCCAAGGACAGATTTTCCTTATTTCTCACTAAGTACAGCTGCTTCTTTCTTTAAAATAGTCAACATAAGAGTGATGTCATTTTCAGTGTTAGTCCTTTCTAGTCAAAGATGAAGTAGCAACTATCCATAGATAAGACGCCAGAGTGAAAATCCCAGAACTTGAAGGTAATGCTAAAGCACATTTCTGGATATCAGGGACCAAGAAGGACCCCATGGGAAGAGTAACAGAAGTGGCTACACTTTGATGGTATCACCCCTTCTTCAAAATGGCACAGCTGCTGCACCAAAAGGGCTTCCCCAGGCCTAGAGTTTCTCCAGTATATAAATGGAAACACACACACACACACACACACACACACACACACACACACACACACACAAGTGGACATCTAGCTTCCTCAGCATAGTGAGATGTTTTGTGGGAGTCCTACTCTGGATCTCATCTCAGAGGGATCACTGGGAGAATCTTCAGAATTCAACTTATGGGAATCAGATACAGAGAAGGGAGTTGGGGTACAGATGGAGGCACTATTTGACTAGAAAAAGAACAAAAGAGGTGAGGTTAGCTGAAGGAAGGAACTAAACATGAACAGGTATAAACAGAGATTAGAAAAATAATGGAACATATTAATAAAGCCAAGAGTTGGGTCTTTGAAAAGATAAAAAGAAATGATGAAACTTTACCTAGAAGAATCAAGAAAAAAAGTCAAAAGACTCAAATCAATAATATTACAAATGAAAAAAGTAGAAATTAAAAATAATATCACACAATACAAAGAATCATGTGAATACTATGAACATTTATATACCAACAAATTGGACATCTAGAAGAAATAAATATATTCCTAGAAATATACATTCTACCAAGACTAAATCATGAAAGGTAGAAGAGATGTCAACCAGAAACAGTCTTTTCATAATCATGATACAAAGCCGTAACTGAATCTGGAGTTAGTTTTATTGGGGGGGAGGGGTAATTTTAGTTTAAAATTACCTCCAAAAACTAGAAAAGTCAATTATATTGTTTGAATTTTAGTCTTATAAAAGACAGAGATAATATTTCTTTTACGGGCTTGCTGTGAGCATTAAATGAAATTAAAGCAGTTTGAGAACAAATACCATAAAACAACATAATTTGAGTCTTATATTCCATTAATTACTTAAAAGTAGTTACCTATTTCCAAGAATATAAGCAAAAGGGCAATTCATCTAAATAAAGAAAATAATAATAATCAGGCTAACCCAAATTTCTTCATAGCAACATACAATGCCCAAAGACAAGTAGGAGTGCTTATGCTATGAGTGAAAATATTGCAAGTAGCCACTCTGGCTGTTAGTCATAAAAGCAATGAATAGATATAGGCATACATACCTTGAAGATATTGTGCATTTGGCCCCAGACCACCAAAAATGATGAATACTTCAGTAAAATGAGTCAGACAAATAATCTGGTTCCCTAAGGCATATAAAAGTTACATTTACACTGTACTGAAGTCCATCATGTGTGCAATAGAATTATGTCTAAAAAAATGTATGGTGATCTAGTGTGTTAGTTGTGTCTGACTGTATGTGACCCCGTGGACGGTATCCCACCAGGCTCCTCTGTCCATGTGATTTCCCAGGCAAGAATACTGGAGTGGGTTGCCATACGCTTCTCCAGGGGATCTTCCTGACCCAAGTATCAATCCCAGGTCTCCTACATTGCAAGTGGATTCTTTACCATCTAATTTATTGATGTAAAATGCTAACTCTCCTCTGAGCCTTTAGGAAGTCATAATGTTTTTGCTGGTGGAGGGTCTTGCTTCAGTGTTGATGGCTGCTGACTGATCAGGGTGACTGAAGGTTAGGGTGACTGCGGCGATTTCTTAAAATATCAAAGGCTAAGTAACTTGGAGAATTCAACACCTAAGAATATATAATTTTTTTTTAAAGTTCCATCAAGTAATCAAGGTAATTAAGAGTCAAAGGTAAATAAATGTGAGGGAAAAGTCATCATACAATGTCTGGATAAACCATTGATCAATTTGAACATGTAACTGTGGGAGTTACAATTATAAAAAGAATGTAAATTTTCAATACCTTAACAATGTAAAGCTGCCAATTAATATAAATTTACAAATCAAGCTATGAGTGACATAAACTTATGGTAATTTATTTTACATCATAAGTTAATCAGTTCAGTAAAAAATTAAATATGGTGTTTGAAAAACATAATGATATAAACCTGTTAATAGCTTTCATTGACTTTTTCCAACCCTACAAGTACATTTTAAAAAATAATAAGAATTTTAGTGAAAATATATTTATGAAAAAGTTCAATATTTCCTTGACTTTTACTCTCTGGGTTTTTTTGTTCTGTAAAACTAAATTTAAAATATTTTACTTTAAAATAGCAAGATTAAATATGACTTCATTTTTATGGACTTTTTATTAAAAATATTTCTACCTTAAAATCTTTTCTTATAAAGGCTACAAGCTAATTCCTCACTTTTTCAGCTTCATTTCCATTTACAAATGGAATTGTTGCATAGTTCTGGTTCATAGGTCACAAATAGAAATCTGCTGGAGATGAGATTTGCCTGGAAAACTGTTTGCTTCTTTGATCCTAAAGGAAATGCACATCTCTGGCCAGCATTCCCTTTTGTTCATGCCTTGAATAGATGCCAGGATGTAAAGTAGCCATTTTACCACCACAAGGCAAAAAAGGACATATTAATAATAACACAGCAAAAAGATACAGTTTTTATTTCATCACTGAAGCACTGTACCATCTCTAACTTGTTATGTGGGGTGTATTTACTTAAACCACTATTGATTCAGCTTTCAGTAACTTGCAGTTGAAAACAATCTTAATCAAAACCCTATCCATCCATACAAAAAATATGCATGCACACATAGGGAAAAATGTAGTATGATGCACTATTAATTATATATTGTATCTGGGTAATGAAATTCTGAATGTATTTTTCCCTTTTTGTACTTTGATGAATTGCTTGGCTTTTTTTCAAAATGAGACTATATCAATTTTTAAAAATAATTATTCTTCTAGTGTTTGAATGCTTTTGAGATTTGACAAGGTTATTAATGCAGAACATACACAATATTGTATATATTTCTTAATATTTTATGAAAAATGATTTAGGATACAATATTTTAAAACAGCTATTTTATAGTGGAGAAAACCCTTGGATAAGTTCAGATTGACAAAAAAAATATTCCTCATGATTAATTTAATTAAGTGAGCAAAACCAAGATTGTGTTAGTTTTAAATTTGACATGCACAATGCTAACTTTCTTTTATATAATCACTGTTGCTCAGCAGCAATGATCATTTTCAGCAATAACCTTAAACTGGTAACACAAAAATATGTTTCATTGACTTTATAACTTTTAAAATTAAAATAATTAGTATCGTTGCACTGAAATATTATGTTAGCTTCAGGTGTAAAATATACTGACTCAAATGTTTATAGATTATACTCCATTTGTATTTATTATAAAATATTAGCAATACTCCTTATACTGTACAATATATCTTTGTATTATGTATTTATACATAATAGTTTGTACTCCTGTATTCCCTACCCTTTTCTTGCCCCTCCCCTATACCCTCTCCTCACTGGTAACCACTAATTTGTTCTCTGTATCTGTGAATCTATTACATTTTTGTGATATTCACTAATTTGATTTTTTAGATCCTGCATATAAGTGACAACATACAGCATCCGGCTTTCTCTGACTTTAAACATATATATATATATATATATATACATAATATAACATGTAAGTGTATATAAACTTTCTATGATATAAACATAATATCTTCCAGGTCCATCCATGTTGTTGCAAATGGCAAAATTTCATTCTTTCTTAAGGCTGAATAGTATTTCATTGTGTGTGTATTTATTACATCTTATGTGTCCATTTATCTATTGATAGACACTTAGATTGCTTCCATGCTGCTGCTGCTGCTAAGTCACTTCAGTCGTGTCGGACTCTGTGTGACCCCATAGACGGCAGCCCATCAGGCTCCCCCGTCCCTGGGATTCTCCAGGCAAGAACACTGGAGTGGGTTGCCATTTCCTTCTCCAATGCATGAAAGTGAAAAGTGAAAGTGAAGTTACTCAGTCGTGTCCGACTCTTAGCGACCCCATGGACTGCAGCCCACCAGGCTCCTCCATCCATGGGATTTTCCAGGCAAGAGTACTGGAGTGGGGTGCCATCGCCTTCTCCATTCATCTATTGATAGACAGATTGCTTCCATGCACTGGCTATTGTAAATAATGCTGCTATGACATTGGTGTGCATGTATTTTTTTCATCACTGTTTTCTTCCCATATATGCCCAGCCATGGAATTGCTGGTTCATATGATTGTGCTATTTTTAGTTTTTTGCGAAATCTCTATACGGTTTTCCACAGAGGCTGCACCAATTTACATTCTCACCACCGGTGTACAAAGTTCTCTTTTCTCCACATTATCACCAACATTTATTATTGTGGTCATTTTGGTGATAGCCATTCTGACAGGTGTTAGGTGATATTTTATTGTTCTTTTGATTTGCATTTCTCTAATAATTAGTGATGTTGAGCGTCTTTTCAGGTTTGTGTTTGCTATCTTTGCAAAACTGTCTACTCAGGTCTTCTGTGCATTTTTCCATTTTTAATTGGACTTTTTACATTGAGTTATATGAGTTTTTCATATATTTTGAAAATCCCTTACACATCATGAAATTTACAAGTATTTTTTTCCCATTCATTAAACATTCTTTTCATTTTGTCAATGGTTTCCTTGGCTGTGCAAAACCTTTTAAATTTAATCAAGTCATATAAACATATGATTATTATTATTTTAAGTTGCTGATCTGTTTTTTCTTTTTCTCTGTGCATGTATTGCACAGCATGCAAGATCTTAGCTCCAACAAAGGATCAAACCTGTGTTTCCTGAAGTGGAAGCACAGTGTCCTAACCACGGACTGCCAAGGAAATCCCAGTTGCTGAGCTGTCAATTTCAAACAATTTAACCACTCCGCATTTTTAATTTCCTCCCCTCACGATGGGGCTTCCCTGGTAGCTCAGCTGGTAATGAATCTACCTGCAACACAGAAGACTCCAGTTCAATTCCTGTATCAGGAAGATCCCCTGGAGAAGGGATGGGCTACTCACTCCAGTATTCTTGGGCTTCCCTTGTGGCTCAGCTGGTAAAGAATCCACCTGCAATGCGGAAGATTTGGGTTTGATTCCTGGGTTGGGAAGATCCCCTGGAGAAGGGAAAGTCTACCCACTCCAGTATTCTGGCCTGGAGAATTCCATGTACTGTAGTCCATGGAGTCACAGACAGACAAGACTGAATGACTTTCACTTTCATTTTCCTCACAGTTACTATATTTGACATCATGATTTATTAATATCTATTTTTTGTGTGTATCCCTCAACTGCTTAACAGATGATTTCTCTACTTTTGTCTTTTAACCTTTCTACTAGCTTTTTATGTGATTAATTTCTTACCTTTACTATATGTTTGCCCTTACCAATGAGCTTTTTTCTTTCATAATTTACATGTTTCTAACTGTGGCCTTTTCTTTTTCTCTTAAAGTCCCTTTAACATTTCTTATAAAGCTGTTTTGGTGGTACTTACCTCTTTTAGCTTTTTGCTCATCTGAAAAATGTTTGGTCTCCCCATCAAAGTTGAATGAGAACCTTGCCAAATATTTTTGGTTTCAGGTTTTTCCTTTTCATCAGTCTGAATATATCATGCCTTTTTGGCCAGCAGAGTTTCTGCTGAAAAGTCAGCTGATAGGCTTTTGGGAGTTCCCTTATATGTAACTTGTTGCTGTTTTTAATATTCTCTTTAATACTTGGCATTTTAACTACAATTTGTCTTGGTGTGGTCCTCCATGGGTTGACCTTGTTTGAGACCCTGTGCTTCCTATGCTTATATGTGTGCTTCCTTTCCCAGCTTAGGAAAGTTTTCAGCTATGAGTCTTCAAATATGTTCTCTGTCTCTTTTGCTCTTTCATCTCCATTTGGTACCCCTGTAATGAAAATGTTAGTATGCTCGATGTCGTCTCAGAGGTCTGTCAAACTGCCTTTTCTTTTTATTCTTTTTTTCTGCTCAGTTTTCATGATTTCCATTACTCTGTCTTTCAGCTCAGTGATCCATTTGTGTCAATGAATCTACTCTTAATTCGATCTAGTATATATTTCATTTCAGTTGCTGCTTTCTTCATCTCTATTTGGTTAATGTTTTCTTTTTGTTAAAAACTTTTAACTTCTGGGGTAGGCCGGAGACACCAGTGCCAGATACAAAGAAAGGAGCTGTGACCAGCCTTTGAGAAGTTGCAGAACCAGCAACTCTGGCTGGTGACTATGGCCATGACCATGACCATGACCAATCCAGCCAAGCTGCCAGGGTGGAGTGGGAAGGATAATCTTGATTTCTCATTCTGTTTATCCATTCTTTCTCTGAGTCTAACGATCATTTTTATCATGATTGCCTTGAACTCCTTCTCAGGTAGATTGCATATTTCCACTTCACTAATTTTTCTGGGGTTTTATCTTGTCCCT
The DNA here is from genome assembly GCF_029407905.1 of Bubalus kerabau. Lineage (NCBI taxonomy): Eukaryota > Metazoa > Chordata > Mammalia > Artiodactyla > Bovidae > Bubalus > Bubalus kerabau. Next base: position 28,353,468 of record NC_073632.1, on the reverse strand, counting down.
TCATTATGAACATGTTCCTCTGACCCTTCATTTTTTCTATCAAGCTGTTTTTATTTCTATGTATCTATTAGTTGCTTTTGTTTCCTGACCTTGGAGAAATGGCTTTTTTTGTAGGATTGCCCTTATGCATCACAGTGGCACAATCCTTTCTGGTCACCAGAGCTATATGCTCTAGGGGTGCCCCCTTTTTGGACTGCATGGATTTTTCTACTGTGGCAGGTTGACTATTGTGGGCAGTGTGGTAGGCATGGCTGGCTCTTGCTCTGTTTGGTTGCCAGGCCCTGCCTTGTACAGAAGCTGCCCATCACTGATTGGTGGGGTGGCTAGTTTCAGGTCTTTGGGGAGCCCCAGGGCTTGCTGTCTCACTGATGGGTGGAATCGGAGCCCAGGAGATCTCAGGCCTGGTGTCTGCCCAGGAGTGGGTGAAGACAGTTCCTAGGGTTAATGGCTGGCCCACTGGTGGGCAGAGATGTGTGCTGGGCTTCAAGTGTCCAAAGGTTGTGTTGGCCAACTTATGGGTTGGGGCTCTGCCAGTCCCAGAGCTGGTTCTGGCCTTCTGGTTAGTGGGTTGGATCCTGCCATAACAGGTTCTGGGTCTGTAGTTGTCCTGGGGCTGGTGCCTGCCCACTGGTGGGTAGACCCGGGTCCCTGAGTCTCTGGCTACAGGCCTCTGGGCTTCCCAGGTCTAGTCCCCACATACTGGCCTGTGGTGTCCGTTCCTGAGCCCTCTGGTTGGTAAGACCATGTCCAGGGACAATTGTGGGCTCAGTGGTTTTAATGCAGCCTGTCTGCTGATGGGGAAAGCTATGTGTCCATGCAATTATTTCCTTGGCCTGAGGTGTCCAAGCAGTGGTGTCTGCAGGCTGGTGGCTGGGGGCAGGGCTGGGTCCCAAGGTTAATAAGCTAGAGGTAGGTCTCCAAAGAAGCTCTTGCTAGTACCAGTGTCCTCATGGTAGATCAAGCCCCCCAAAGTAGCTTCCGCCAGTGCTTATGTCCCTAGCATGAGCTCCAATTGCCTCTTGCCTCTCTAGGACACCCTCCAAGATCAGGAAGTATGGCTGACCCCAGATTCCTTCAAATTATGGCTTTTGCCCTAGGTCTGGGATCTTGTAGGATTTTATGTGAGCTCTTCAAGAGGAGTCTCTGCTAGCCACAGGCCTCTGGCTCCCCTAAAAGTAAACTGTACTGGCTTTCAAAGCCAGATGTTCTGAGGGGCTCATCTTATCAGTGCAGGACTCCCAGACTGGGGAGCCCAATATCAGCTCAAACCCTTTGCATCGTAGGAGAAACTGTGCCTTTATAATTATTCTGCTATTTGGGAATTCTACCTAGAGCTACGGGTCTTGACTATACTGTGACTCCACCCATCCTACTTTTGTTTCCTTCTTTATAGCTTTACTTGTGCATGCTAAGTCATTTCAGGCATGTTTGACTCTTTGTGACCCTATGGACTGTGGCCCACCAGGCTCCTCTGTCCATGGGATTCTCTAGGCATGAATACTGGCGAGGGTTGCCACACCCTCCTCCAGGGGATCTTCCCAACCCAGGGAATGAACCTGCATCGCTTATGTCTCCTGCATTGACAGGTGGGTTCTTTACCACTAGTGCCACCTGGAAAGCCCATCTTTACTTGCAAAACACCTGTTATGGTAGGTTCTGGTCTTTTTCTTTAGTAATTGTTCTGTAAATAGTTGCAATTTTGGTGCGCCCATGACAGCAAGTGAACTCAAAGTCTTTCTATTCTGTGATCTTGGGAAACTTCTTCGACTTTCATATCCTAAGTTGTGCTTTATAATCTGCTGCTGTTGCTAAGTCACTTCAGTCGTGTCCAACTCTGTGTGACCCCATAGACGGCAGCCCACCAGGATCCCCGGTCCCTGGGATTCTCCAGGCAAGAACACTGGAGCAGGTTGCCATTTCCTTCTCCAATGCATGAAAGTGAAGTCGCTCAGTCGTGTCCAACTCTTGGCGACCCCATGGACTGCAGCCAACCAGGCTCCTCCGTCCATGGGATTTTCCAGGCAAGAGTACCGGAGTGGGGTGCCATCGCCTTCTCCATTATAATCCGCTCACAGATACAAATACTTTTGCACTATTTATGTGAATAGATATACTAAAACAAATTAATGGTGTAAAACACTCTAAAGACTCGCTTTAACATTTTTAAAAGAATGTTAGAAATTTCCATTTAATAACAATTGACTATAAATTATCTGTATTTATGATGGAAATGTATGTTTTTATCAATAATATGTTTTTAATGTAGCTCATGTTAACATAAAGGTAACACGTTTTTCTATAATTCAATAAAGAATTTCTCCACATTAGTCTACATTTAAAAATTTAGTTTTATAATAAGTGGCACATTATATTAAGCTCTAAGCACTTTTAGGATCATATTCAATCAACTATAAACACTTGAGTATTTAATGCTGATTTGGGGTTTGGCTATTGCTTTTGCCTCATAATTTAATTTATGATATTCTATTTCATGTTTAAAAAGATAATGTAGTTTTATTATAGATGAAACATATTAGTGAAGTAGAAATAGCTCAGAAAGGAAGTCAGAATACTTAACTTCACCTGCTTTGAGTGAATTTATATTCTATAAGCATCAGTTAACATATCTATAAATTAGACCAAAAACTTCTTCTCTCTTGCAAGGATTAAATGAATTAAAGCAGATTGGTTTTATTAGTACGATTGCCCAATTGTAGTAAAGGTTCCAAACTAAAATCAAGATATTTTAGACTACTCAAAATATGTGGGATTTTAATTTTTCCTTAAAATGCCATTTCATGAGATTCTTGATCTGGTTTTGTTATTTTTTCCCACTGTTTCAAAGTTGCTTCACTGGATTCTTTCCTGAATGTGATAAGGAACAGATACAAGAGTTTGTCACTAGGATTATAGAACAGAATAAAAGATGGATAGCACACATCTGGTTTAGCAGTGACCTCAAAGAAGAGAGAGTTTGAAGTCCACACATTATTCTTAATTTGCTTTATTCTTTGGTAATCCTTTCTTGTTTGGGGGTTTGGAAAAAACACACATACAGAAACTTAATCAATTAAGGGGAAATTTTTGAGGCAAAACAGCTACTCTGTGCATATGAAAAGGAAAAGTGGCAGGATTTTTTCCCCAGAAAAATAGAAAAGATGAATCAGGCATTTTTCTCTCATTATTCCTACACTCAGATGAAGCAACAAAATGACCTTTTTTTCTACAAAAGTAATCAGAAGGTCAGAATCAGCATTTATAAACTATATATATATATATATATATATATATATATATATATAAAATGGCTAGATTGCTCATTGTAGTTCTGTGAAGAAAAGCAACCTGTATTTTAGAGCAAATGTATGACTGTATCATATCTTTGGCTGAACTAAGCAAAGTACAAAAGAAACCAATTATATCCCATGTTGTTAAATTACTTTAAATTTCTACTTTAATCCTTGTTGGTTAGACTCCCAATTAACTGTTCAAATTGTGTTACTATAACTCTGTCAGAGCTCCTGGGGTCATTAGATCTCTGTATAATACCTTACTAGCTAAAGACCTCTGTCTTTCTCTTCAAATGGATGATATGTATGTTGGGTCGCAGAGGGGTACTGGAGAAAACTGAGGAGAAAGTATCCTCATCACAGGCATTATACTGGCATATTTGCCTCCATATATACCCCTTCTGCCCTTTCCTTATAGCATTTTCTGAAATAAATGTTGATGAGTGAATTACTAAGTGAAGTTGACTGAGCCTCTTTAATATCCAGAGATATTTAATATGGAAGGGTGAAAGGTAGAAGGCAAACTCTAGCAGGTAGTTGGAAAACTCTGAGAATAAAAGACCCAAGGAGGCCTTGAACTTCATCTGGGAACTGTATCCTGGGAGCTATCCAAGGTACTAACCAGCTATAGCTTAAGCGTTGTTCCAATTCTGATAGCTTTGTCCTTGGAAAGCAGGGTCGGGGAAAGGGAGGAGAGAGAAGGGAGTTCTTCTCCTTACTATAAACTTAAAGCCTGCTATTGTTCCAAGTCATATGCACCTGGGAAAATTATTTAACTTCTTTTAAGTCTGAATTTCTGCACCTGGAAATGAGTATGATAACCACCTATCTCATAATACCATAAAATATTGTAAGGATTAAATTGTATAACAAATGTAAAGTATTGAACACAGTATCTAGCACAGAATAGGCACTTTATAAATGCTGACTATTATTCATCCAAAATGTAACAAGCGTTACATTGAACCAACTCCTAGAAATACCAAATATTGCATTTTTTACATGATCCCCAGATTTAATGTTTATCTCTCTTACTAGAATTTTATACTCCATAGAGACAGAAAGCATGATTGTTTTTATCCATTTCTTGTCCAGTACTTGTCCAAAATAGGCTCTCAGTACATATGTGCTGAAAATTAATAAATGAAGTGAGAAAATAATGCAGTAGCCATGAAGGAAAGAGAGCAGGCTGCATCACTAAAGCCATTTGAAAAAGGAAGATATGAATACAGTAGGCCAGCTTAGGGGAAAAAAATTGAGCTAAGGACTTTACCCCCAAAATGGTCCTGCATTGGTTTCTACCTATTAGAAGCCCTTATTAGGCATCCTTGAAGTTTAAAGAAATATTATAAATAACTGAGCCAATTTTCACAGTAAAATGTTTTGGGAACTAAGGTATTTTTCAGCTTTGTCTTACAGCCATCTGACCCTACAATTTTCTCTAAGTTTATGGACGCACCCCAGCACCACAAAGGCAGCACAGTATAAAAACAAGCCACTTACACCCTCCTGATGTTTATAGTTTTCATCCTAACCTTCAACTGTAACCTATTTTAAATTTGGAATCCAAATCTCTTTCTGGATATTCTTGTATTCAGACTGCAAAAACCATCTCCCAATAGATTGTGCTTGCTCATACTCATGACACAACCATCATGCTTCTCCAGGTCTAATATCTATTTTCTCTTTTTGAAATAATTTTGTTTATTTATTTATTTTTGGCTGTGCTGGATTTTCATTGCTCCATAGGCTTTTCCGTAGTTGTGGAGAGCAGGGGCTACTCTCTAGATGTGGTGCGCAGGCTTCTCACTGTGGCTTCTCATTGCGGAGCACGGGCTCTAGGGCATGGGTTTCAGTCCCTCAGTAGTTGCAGCACAGGGGCTCAGTTGCTGCAGTTCTCCGGCTCTAGAGCACAGGCTCAGCAGTTGTGGTACACAGGGCTTTGCTGCTCTGCGGCACATGGGATCCTCCTGGATCAGGGATGGAACTCACATCTCCTGCATTGGCAGGCGGACTCTGTCACTGAGCCGGGGAAACTATCATTACCAGGGAAACCTCGCTATTTTCTTTTTAAGACTACAATTTTATTTTTTTTCTCCTGGTATTCCCTGTAGATCCAATCTGGATAAACATGACAAATAGCCAGTCCTCCCTGGAAAAGACCTCAACTCTGGAGCCAAAAACAAGTTAACTCTCCAACTCTCATTCAAAATGAAATCAATAGAATTTTGGAAAAGGAGTGCCTGAAAGAAGTTCAGTGTATAGATAATTTGACTTATGATCATTCCATCCTCATTAAACACCAAAACAACAAAGAAAGTTTGATGTGAACGGAATTCTTAAAACCTATTTTTCTGTATTTCCTAAAAGCTACTTGGATTTTGTGTAATTATATCAACCTCATTGTATTCAAAATACCAAACTTTAAGAACAATAAAATTCATATTGAAAATCTAGGTCTACTTTTTTCCTAATTAAAAAGATTCTTATTCTGTAGAATTAACCCCTAAGTGAATCAACAAATGGATAATTACTGAACAATTAAACACATTGAATAAAGAATAATCCAATATATTTGAAATAATGGACAGGATGATCTGCTGGATTTGACTCTTTACAGGTTTTTTTATGATTATGAGAGATGTACAGGCTGCATAAATGTCTATTTTTTTCTCCTTAATTTTTATTTGTTCTTCTTTTAGGATGTCAGCCAAAAGAGGCAATAGTTCATTTATGATAATCAAAGGTGAAGGTTCTGCTTGAAAATAAATATATACACAGTCATAATTGGAGGCTGTTGACTCTGAAGTTCTTCAGAGACCATATGCTTTCTTAATAATGACTATAAAATCTACACAGGAGACTACAGAATTCTCTTCATACATGAAATTATTGCATAAATATATTGATTTTCATTTTAGTAGCAGGGAAATTTCCACTGCTAGAGAAAGAATATAAGTTTTTAACTTAAGCTTTTGAAAGTTTATTGGATTGGTTGCAGGGAGTCAGTAAGAAGGGAAGTGTGGGTGCTGTAAGGTGCCATTAAAGCCATTAAGAATAATTTCCAAAGTCTTCATTCAAACTAGAATGAGTCATATTATAAAGATCACCATTATCAAATATCATATTCATGTTCTGTGAGTTGTCTCTCCTTTTTAATGTCCTTTTAAAGCGAAATATAAATTAATGCTTTTTATTTGGAAAACTCTGTCCTACTTATTGCCTTCATTGGACTTTTAGTAAAAGTACCTTCATGAGACTCCATGTAATTACAAATATACCACCCTTCTCAACAAAGATTTAATTGGCTTCCAGAGTATTGTGAATTTGAATATTGAATCAATGGTATGAACTAGGAGATAAGATATATTCAAAATCATTTTAAAGAGATAAAAGGGCTTTCAGGTATAAAGAGAGATCTTAAGATAATAGAACTAATGTGAGTAGGATATTTTTAAGAATGTATGCATCTCTCAAAATTTAAGGATCAGCATAGAATAGGAAAAAAAAATCTACAGTGAAACAAAATTTTTAGTGATTCCTCATGCTATGTAGAGAAGTAGCAGCCAGTTAATTAAATTCAATATTTTGTACTGTAAGATGTCCATGCCTCTTATGGGAATGGATAGTTTATCACAGTTTAATTTCATTAGCTATTTAAATCAGACGACTATCATTCCAATTTCATGGTGTCTGAAAAATACAACTTCCTGAATAGAGATTTCTGAACAGAGATGATAGGCAGAACCCTATGTGAGTATCTAAGTTCATACTGTGTTTTAAATCACTGTGAGTTAAAAAGTAGGCAACCTAAGATTGGTGCAAAAGTAATTGCAGCTTTGGACTGTGAATTTTAAATCATTATAAACTAGACTCAAGTACAGCTTTATTAATCAAAATAGAAACCATTACAATCAATCAACATATTTTTGCCAACAAGAAATGTTTGTTTATTCCTGTAGCATAAAAATCCATGCTTCAGCATCCAACAAGCTCTTGGAAAGCATTTTCTGCCTCCTGCTGACTGTGGAAGCATTTTCCCTGCAAAAAGTTGTTGAGATGCTTGAAGAAGTGGTAGCCAGTTGGCGTGAGGTCAGGTGAATATGGTGGATGAAGCAAAACTTCATAGCCCAATTCGTTCAACCTTTGAAGCATTGGTTGTGCGATATGAGGTCAGCACTCTCCTGGAGAATTGGACTGTTTCTGCTAACCAATGCTAGCTGTAAGCATTGTAGTTTTTGGTGCATCTCATTGATTTGCTCTGCATAATTCTCAAATGTAATGGTTTTGTCAAGATTCAGAAAGCTGTAGTGGATCAGACCAGCACCACCACCAAACAGTGACCATAACCTTTTTTTAGTACAAATTTGGCTTTGGGAAGTGCCTTGGAGCTTCTTCTTGGTCCACCACTAAACTGGTCATCACCAGTGGCATAAAATCCACTTTTTGTCAGATTCACAATCCAACTGAGAAATTGTTCATTGTTGTTGCATAGAGTAAGAGAAGACGACACTACAAAATGACAAATTTTGGATTTTTGGTCAGCTCCATGAAGCACCCACTTATCAAGCTTTTTCACCTTTCCGATCTGCTTCAAATGCCTAATGACTATAGAACAGTTAGAGTTGAGTTCTTTGGCAACTTCCCATGGAGTTATAAGAGGATCAGACTTGATGGTCCTCTCAATTGGTCACTGTCAACTTCCAATGGCTGCCCACTACACTTTTCATCTTCAAGGCTCTCATCTCCTTTACAAAACTTCTTGAACCACCACCGCACTGTACATTCATTAGCAGTTCCTGGGCCAAGTGTACTGTTGCTGAGTTGTCTCCATTGCTTTATGACCCATTTTGAACTCAAATAAGAAAATCACTTGAATTTGCCTTTTGTTTAACATCATTTCCCTAGCCTAAAATAAATAGCAAGTAATAAGGTCATTAGCAAAAAATATGAATGTACATTAAAATTATGTATAACATAACCCCATTTATTTAAGAATATATTCCAGTATCAAATGGCAAAGTTCAACAATGCAAAACCACAGCTACCTTTGCACCAACCTATATCAGTGTCTCTTGGTGCTTGTTGTTAAGAAGCCCTTAAAGGTAGATTTACTTTTAAGTTTTGGGTCCCCAAGTCATTGATAGTTGACACAAAAGCAAGGCATAACTTTTCAGTTACCCTCACCATGGCATAAAACAACTAAGCTTTTCTTAGATGATGAAAACTAAGCTTTTCTAACCTCATAATTGCCACCTAAACTGGGCAACAAGTGACACATAAGTGCCTTTTGAAGCAAATCATGGCCATTTTCCCAGATGTGACCTTAAGGAATAGAGATATGACCCTTGTTACAAATTTTACTGCTCTTAAATAAACCACTCTTCATGGCATAGAAACAATGGAAACAGTCAGGGACTTTATTTTCTTAGGCTCCAAAAGCACTGCAGATGGTGACTGCAGACATGAAATTAAGAGATGCTTGCTCACTGGAAGAAAAGCTATGACAAACCTAGACAGCATATTAAAAAGCAGAGACATTACTTTCCCCACAAAGGTCCATCTAGTCAAAGATATGGTTTTTCCAGTAGTCATGTATGGATGTGAGAGTTGGACCATGAAGAAGACTGAGCACCAAAGGAATGATGCTTTTGAACTGTGGTGTTGGAGAAGACTCTTGAGAGTCCCTTGGGCTGCAAGGAGATCAAACCAGTCAATCCTAAAGGAAATAAATCCTGAATATCTGTTGGAAGGACTGATGCAGAAGCTGAAGCTCCAATACTTTGGACACCTGATGCAAAGAAGTGACTCATTAGAAAAGACCCTAATGCTGGGAAAGACTGAAGTCAGGAGAAAAGGGGACAACAGAGGACGAGATGTTTGGATGGCATCACTAACTCCATGGACATGAGTCTGAGCAAGCTCCAGGAGATGGTGAAGGTCAGGGAGGCCTGGCGTGCTGCAGTCCGTGGGGTCACAAAGAGTCAGACACGACTGAGTGACTGAACAACAACATGGCACAGAACAAAAATCATGTCACGCTCAGGATTCTGTAAGTCAGGAATTGGCAGAGCACAGTAGGAATGGCTCACTTACTTTTTCTGGGGCATCCATTAGGAAGTTCCAAATGGCAGGGAGTACCTTGCATACCTGAGCCCTGAAGTTATATGGGGGCATTTTCACTGACATGTTGGAAACTTGGGCTGAAATGATTCAAAGACTGAGACAACTGTACCTGTTAATCAGAGCACCTACAATTGACCTCTTCTTGTGACTTGAAATATCCAGAGTTGGGGTTCCCAGAGGAAACATCCTATGAGAAGGCAACCAGAGAGTGACTGTTCCAAAAGAATCAAATAAAGCAGTGTGGTCTTTTATTATCTAGCTTCAGAAATCACAGTTTCACTGCCATTAAATTCTAATATTAGAAACTTATTTATAACAAATCTCTAAATTTAATCCAGGATTGTATCTTTACTTTTCTCCATAGCACATATTTATATGTTATTATTTACTTATTGTCTATCCCTGGCACTAATATATAAAGTTTCATGAGGGGACAAATTTTTTTATTGTTAATATATTTATCCATTGACATATCACAACACTTAGCACCATCCTAGCACATAAAAAGTGCTATAATCCTTATTGAATGAATTAATGAACAAATAAATGTTCATACTTCCCTAGATAGATTAAAATAAGCAGGATCATTTATAAAGCACAGATACAGTGAATTTTCAAAGTTGGATGCTATAATACTGTGCTTGCAATCTGTGATTATCATAAAATCCTTCATGATACACTATGATATATTGAATAAATGGATTGCATGGTCAAGTATAATTGGGAAACATTTAACGCTAGTTAACTCCCGAAAAATCACTCTGCTCTTTAGCACATTAAAGTCTCAGAAACCCCAGCATTAAAAAAAAAAAAAAAAAAAGCTTAAGTTAAAAAAATTTTTTTAAGTTTATTGTTCATTGGAGGGTAATTACTTTACAATATTGCATTGGTTTTTGCCATATATTGACATGAGTCAGTCATAGGTAAATGTATGCCCCCTTCTTCTTGGACCTGCTTTTCACCTCCCAGCCCAACCCACCCCTCTAGGTTGTCACAGAGCACCATATTTGAACTCCCTGCATCATACAGCAAATTCCCACTGGCTGTCTAATTTTACATATGGTAATATATATGTTTCAATGCTACTCTCTCAATTTGTCCCACCTTGTCCTTAACCATACATCCCTGGGGTCACAAGATGGTACTGATGAACCTATCCTCAGGGCAGCAATGGAGATGTAGACATAGAGAACAGATTTGTGGATATGGGCAGAAAAAGCTTAATTTTTTTCTACTTACTTACTCAACTTATTACATAACACTGTCAAATAGGTAGTTGACTCCCATGGCTCTAGCTTTCCACTGAACACATTTCACTCCAACCTCATCGGTAAAGAATCTGCCTGTAATGCAGGAGACCCCAGTTCAATTCCTGGGTCAGGAAGACCCACTGGAGAAGGGATAGGCTACCCACACCAGTATATTTGGGGTTCCCTTGTGGCTCAGCTGGTAAAGAATCCAACTGCAATGCGGGAGACCTGGGTTCGATCCCTGGGTTGGGAAGATCCCCTGGAGAAGGGAATGGCTACCCACTCAGTATTCTGGCCTAGAGAATTCCATGGACTGAATAGTCCTTGGGATCACAAAGAGTCAGACATGACTGAGTGACTTTCACAGCACTGTTAAAAAAACATTGTAATTTAGTTAGAGTGGATTTTTGGATATCCAGGATGGTATACCTTGGTGCCAGACGATCTAAAGGTGAGGACCCACTCTCTGGAGATTTTGTGACATGGTGACAGAATTCAAGCTAGTTGCCTAAGGTCACAAGGAGGGTTACTGGAAATCTGAGAACCAAAGCCTAGGTCTCCTTCCTATTAGTGAAATCTTTCTCTTACAGCACAGTGGCCTTTGCAGATTCATAGACACAACTCTACCTTGTGTTTATCATGGACAGATGGTTATTCTCTTTTGAAAACCCTTTGAGAGATAGCATTTGTAATCTCCCTCAGTAGCCTGTCCCTTTATTTATCAAGTTAGACACAGATTGCAATAGGGTGGGATTCCATTCCAGAGGGAAAGCATTTTCTTTGTCTGATTTAAAATGTTCCATTAAAAATAATTTATAATAAATTCACAAGCACAGTTTGCACTTGTGCCTTGGCCAATAGGGTGGTGGAGCTTGGAGTTGTGTCTCCAGCATGCACTCAGTCCTTGGCACCAGGCCCCAGTTTAATGACAGTCTGAGTCTTCACACTCACAGGCCCCGCCCAGCAAGGCTGCCAAGCATTTGTCATAGTCATGCACATCAGTCAGTCACAGGAACGGAATGTGAAATGGTCCCGAGCGCGGCAGACCCCTAGGCAGAGGGTTTTCCAGCTCCAAAATACTGAATACTTAAAATACAACCTCTGTAGTGTTTACCAAATTAGTAAAATATGTATTTAAATATGCAGTTCCTCTCTTCAATTCCTAAAAGATTTTAATCCTTCCATTCATTTAGAGATATAACTTCATTTATGTGTGTGTGTGTGTGTATATATATAAAACTTTCCTCTAAGGAGATATTTACCCATTTGTCACGTTATGATAATAAGCAGAATCTTAGGAGGCTGCAGGTAAAATATTAGACAAGAAAGAGCATAGACTTTGCATTCCCACAGGTGTAGTTTAGTATCAGTATTGGCTTCATCAGTTGCTATGGAAAACCTTTAACAGTTTACTCAACAAAGCCAAGTTTCCCAAATTTGAAAAACAGGGACAGTAAGTACAGCTCCACTCTACTTTTATAAGAATTAAAGAAGAAAACATATCTGAAAATAGCTGATAAAATGCCTGGCACATTGTTGGCTTTCAATATATATTATTTGCTGTCTCATATTAAATTAGAATTGTATTTTAAGTCTACTGGGTTCTTAATAGTTAAAGGAATCTCAGGATGATGGAAATGGGAAGTTTTTCTTCAATGGTTATGCTATTTCAGTTTTGCAAAAAGTTCCAATCATCTGTTACACAATAATGTGAATATAGCTAATTACTGAACTATATACTCAAATACAGTTTAAATGGGAGAGAACACCAGCAAGATGGGAAAATATGAGGATCCCTGCTCATACTTTCCCTCAGAAACAATAATTTGACAACCACCCATGGACAAAAGTGCCTTTGGGGGAGTTCTGGAATTCAGGTAGGAGAGTCTGAAGCACTGATGGAACCCAAGACAAAGAAGGGCTGTTTCAAAAAGTAGGCCTATGCCCAGGTAGCAAGCTTGTTGACACTGATCTCAGATACAGTCCTAGAATCAACCCTGTCTCCATGTGGATTGACTACAGCCTCTTTTGGCCACCAAACTGCCACCAGCACCATCTGCCAAGAAACTTAGAAGTCATGCCTGCTTTGGGCAACAGGTCCATTGGTCTTGGTTCTGGCTGTGGACCGTAAGGGTCCTGTAAACCTGCTCCAAGTCCTCTTAGCCACCAGTCTTTCCCATCCATGTCCCAAGGTAAGCATTTCAACTTCATTTCTGTAGATTCTGAAATGTCCATCTAACTCAGTTCCAGCCTCTCTCAGACATGCACCAGAAACACTCATTCCCTTCCAGGACTCACCAAGCCCACAGATCATGGTCCAACTGTGGATCTTCAAGTGGTCCTATAAACAAACTCCAACCCCTCACAGCTAAATTTAGGGCCAGTCTTAACCCCACAGGGACCTGCTGGGAGTCATGCCTGACTATGCCTATGGAGGTAGAGCTGCCAACATCACGCCAACTGTAGATCCTGAAGCAGCCCTGTGACCCAGTCCCAGTATCACTTGGCCATATTCCTGGGCAAGTCATGCCCAACCAAAAACCTAGTAGAAGGCACACTTCTCTACGCCCCTAGAGACAGGCTGCAAACCTTTACCCAAGCCATAGACCATGAAGCAGCCCTGTGACTTGGTTCTCACCCCTCTCAACTGTAGTCAAAGGTCAATCCTGCCTACTTTGAGACCTGCCAGTGATCTATCAAGAGCCATCCCAGGGACCCCAAAAGAGCCATCCTCATTTGCACCCTGGTAGCAGACCCATCCACTGACCTCACTTTGGGCCCAGTAGTAGCCATGTGACTCAGCTCCAACTGTGATCCTGAAGAAAATATCATAATCCCAGATATCCAACAGAAGATACGTACATGCTGAAATCAATCTGTAAAAACTAGAATAGGTGTTTACTTCTTTAAGCACAGACATCAGTACAAAGCTACATGGAACACAAACAATCGGGTAAACATGGCACCAATAAAAGAAACTGATAAAGCTCCAGGAACCAACCCCAAAGAAATGGAGACTCATGTATTACCTAAAAAAGAATCTAAAACGATAAGCTTAAAGAATCTCAACAAGATGAAAGAGAACACAGATAGACAGCTAAATGACACCAGGAAAACTGCAAGGGCAAAAGAAGAAGTTTAATAAAAAATAAAAATAAAAAGCGTAGCAAAGAACGAAGCACGAAACCTGGAGGTGAAGAATGTAATACAAGACTTGAAAATTCATATAGAGAGTTCAATAGCAGCCTCAATCAAGTAGAAGAAATGATCAGCTGATTCAAAGACAGTTCAGTTCAGTGTCTGACTTTTTGTGACCCCATGGACTGCAGCACGCCAGGCTTCCCTGTCCATCACCAACTCCCAGAGCTTACTCCAACTCATGTCCATTGAGTCGGTGATGCCATCCAACCATCTCATCCTCCGTCATCCCCTTCTCCTCCCACCTTTAATCCTTCCCAGTATCAGGGTCTTTTCCAATGAGTCAGTTTTTCGCATCAAGTGGCCAAAGTATTGTAGTTTCAGCTTCAGCATCAGTCCTTCCAATGAGTATTCAGGACTGATTTCCTTTAGGATTGACTGATTTGATCTCCTTGCAGTCCAAGGAACTCTCAAGAGTCTTCTCCAACACCACAGTTCAAAAGCATCAATTCTTCTGCACTCAGCTTTCTTTATAGTCCAGCTCTCACATCCATACATGACTACTGAAAAAACCATAGCTTTCACTAGAAGGACCTTTGTTGGCAAAGTAATGTCTCTGCTTTTAATATGCTGTCTAGGTTGGTCATAGCTTTTCTTCTAATGAGCAAGCGTCTTTTGATTTCATGGCTGCAATCACCATCTGCAGTGATTTTGAAACCCCAGAAAATAAAGTCACTCACTGTTTCCATTCAAAGACAAGTCATTTGAAATTAGTCAGCTGGGAGAACAAAAAGAAAACAAAATAAGAAAGAGTGAAGAAAAAAAAAATCAGACCTAAGGGACTCCATCAAGCATTATGGGAGTCCAAAAATAGAGAGAAAAAATAGTGACTGAAAACTTCCCCATTCATGGGAAGGATATAGGCATTAAGATACATGAAGCTCAAAGGACCCAATACAAGATCAATGCAAAGAAGATTAACCTTAGAAACATTATAACTTAATTCCTAAAATTCCAATAGAAAATTTTGAAAGCAGGAAGAGAAAAGAGCTTTATCACATACAAAGTTATCAGTGTACTTCTCAGAATAAAGCTTGAAATCCAGGAGGAAGTGACATGATATAGCCAAAGTGCTCAAAGGAATAAAATAATATTATACCCAGTAGAGCTATACTCAAGAAACAAAAACAGGGTGTCTATCATCACTAGACATGCCTCATAAAAATTTTAAAAAGTTTTTCAAATTGCAATGGAAAGACATTAAGAAAATAAAAAATATGAAAGTATAAAACTCACTAGTAAAAATAAATATATAGTCAAACACAGAACACTCTAATACTATGATTGTGGTACATAAATCACTTTTAACACTAGTATAAAAATTAAAAGATAAAAGCTTTTAGAATTACTATAGCTACAGTGATATGTTAATGGATAAACAATATAAGAAGATGTAGAATAGAACATCAATGGCATAAAATGTGGGGAAAGGAGTAAAAGTGTAGAGTTTTTGCAAGCAATTGAAGTTAAGTTGCTATCATCTCACAATAGACTTATGAATTGTTTTAGGTAAACTTAAAGAAAGTGAAGTCACTCAGTCGTTTCTGACTCTTTGCGACCCATGGACTGTAGCCTACCAGGCTCCTCCATCGGTGGGATTCTCCAGGCAAGAATACTGGAGCAGGTTGCTATTTCCTTCTCCAGGAGATCGTCCCAACACAGGGATCACACCCGGGTCTCCTGCATTGCAGGCAGACGCTTTACCCTCTAAGCCACCAGAGAAGCTCAGGTAAACTTATGACAACCATAAAAAAGTGAAATATCTAATAGGTACAGAAAGATAAAAGAGTAAGGAATCAAAATAGATTACTACAAAAAAATAACAAGTCACAAAGTAAGTAAACAAGATAGAAAAAAGAGATAAAAGAACTACAAAACAGAAAGAAAAAATTAGCAAAATGAGAAAACTCCTTCACTAAAATAATTAGTTTAAATGTAAATGAATTAAATTTTCCAATCAAAAAGCGTAGAATGAATGAGTAGATTAAAAAAACAAAACCCAATGCTGTGCTATCTCCAAAAGACTCACTTTAGATTTAAGGACATACATGGGTTGAAAGTGAAGGGATATAAAGTGATATTCCATGTAATTAGCAAATGAAAGACAGTGGGGATGGCTAAACTTATATCAGATAAAACACTTTCTTTCAAAATCAGAGAGACTGTTACTGTATAATTATAAAAAAAAATCAATTCAACAAGAGAATATAACCATTATAAATATATACGTACCCAACATTGGAGCATCTAAATATTTAAAACGAACATTCACAGAACTGAAGGGAGGAATTGGCAATAATACTATAATGGGAGGGTACTTCAATACCCCACTTTCAACAATAGATAGATCATCCATAGAGAAAATCAATAAGGCAACAATGGACTTTTACAAGACTATAAACTGAAAAAACCTAAAAGACATATAGAGACATTCCATTCAACAGTAGCAGAATACACATTGTTTTTAAGTGCACACAGAAAAAAATATCCATGATAAATCACATCTTGGGTCACAAAACAAGTCTTAACAAACAAGTCTTAAATTTAAGAAAATTAAAACCATATCAAACATATTTTCTGGCCACAGAGGTATGAAATTAGAAATTAGTAATAGAAGATAAACTGGAAAATTCACAAATATGAGGATATTAAACAACACATTACTAAATAACCAATGGGTCAAAGAAGAAATGGAAAAGAAAAGAACATATATTGCAATAAACAACAATGAAAAATAACATACCAAAACTTGTGGGATACAGCAAAGCAATTCCAAAAAGAAAGTTTGTAGTGATAATTGCCTACATTAAGTTCCCAAAATAAACCATCTAACTTTACACTTTATAGAATTTGAAAAAAAAGCAACAAACTAAGCCCAAAATCAGCAGAGAAAGTGCTAAAGGCTTGAACAAAAATAAATAAAATAGAATGTAGAGAGATAACAGGAAAGATGAACAAAACTGAGTTGATATTTTTGAAAACATAAACAAAATTGACATAACTTTAGGTAGATCAACCAAGGAAAAAAGAGAAGAGGCTAAAAAAACATTTTATAAATGAAAGATGAGATACACCCAATACTATAGAAACACAAAGCTCATAAGAAACTGCTATCAATTATATATATATATATATCAATTATATATTGGCACATTGGATAATATTGAATAAATGGATAATTTATTGAATAAATGGATAATATTGAATAAATGGATAATAAGTGGATAATTTTCTAGAAACATTAAACCTATCAAGACTAAATAATGATAAAACAGAAGATCTGAACAGACCAGTAACAAGTAAGGAGACTGAAGTAGTAAAAAAATAACCTCAACAAAGAAAATCCCAGAACCAGATGGTGTCATGTGTAAATTTTAAATTTTACCAAATATTTAAAGGAGAATTATGCCAACTCTTCTCAAACTCTCAAAAGATTGAAGAGAAGGAAGCACTTCCAAATTTATTTGTGAGATCAGCATCAGCCCTACTCTAAAGTCAGACAAAAACACAATCAGAAAAGAAAACCACAGTCCCAAAGAAATAGTAGCAGACTTAATTGAATAGCACATTAAAATAAACACACACCATCATCAAGTTAGATTTAAGGAGGGTTCAAAATACACAAATCATCATGAAACAATGCATTAAAAGAATGATGGATAAAACCACAGAATTATCTCAATAGATTTAGAAATAGCAGTTGACAAAATTGAATACCCATTAATTAAAAAAAAAAAGGCTCAACACATAAGTAAAGGAGGTATAAAAGAAATGTACCTCAACATAATGAAGTCTGTACCATAAGTCCACAGCTAACATCATACTCAGTGGTGAATAGCTCAAAGTTTAACCTCCAAGATCAGAAACAAAACAGGGATGCTTAATCTCAGAACGCTTATTCAACATACTAATAGAAGTCCGGTCCAGAAAACCATGCAAGAAAAGGAAAAAGAAAAGATATCCAAGTAGGAAAGGATAAAGTAAAATTGTCTCTGTGTTGTCTCGCTGTGTTTCAGATGACAAGATTTTATTTATAGAAAACCCTAAATACACCATTTTTAAAAAAACTGTTAGAACTAATAAACAAATTCAATGGCAGAATACAAAATCAATGTACAAAATCAGTTGCATTTCTATACACTAGTAGCAAACTATCCAAAAACAAATTTAGGAAAAAAAATCCCATTTACAATAGCATCAGAAAGGAATAAATTACTTAGGAGTAAATTTAACCAAGGAAGTGAAAAATCCATAGACTAAAAACTATAAAACATTGATGTAAGAAATTGAGGAAGACATAAATAAATGATAATATATGCTATTTTCATTAATCTGAAGAATTAGCATTCTTAAATATTCATACTACCAATGTGATCAACATTTTCAATGCAATCTCTATCAAAATTCTAATGTCATTTTTCAGAACATTTAAGAAAGAAAACCTATAAATTCATGTGGATCCACAAAATTCCTTAATAGCCAAAGTAATCTTGAGAAAGGAGAACAAAGCTGGAGGTATCACATTCCTGATTTTGAACTATATTACAAAGTTATATTAATAAAAACTGTATTGCTGCTACTAAGTCACTTCAGTCGTGTCTGACTCTGTGTGACCCCATAGACAGTAGCCCACCAGGCTCGCCTGTCCCTGGGATTCTCCAGGCAAGAACACTGGAGTGGGTTGCCTTTTCCTTCTCCAATGCATGAAAGTGAAAAGTGAAAGGGAAGCCACTCATTTCGTGTCTGACTCTTCGCGACCCCATGGACTGCAGCCTTCCAGGCTCCTCTGTCCATGGGATTTTCCAGGCAAGAGTGCTGGAGTGGGGTGCCATTGCCTTCTTACACTGGCCTAAAAACAGACACACAAACCAGAAGAACAGAATAGAGCCCCAAAATAAACCCACACGTGTATGGTTAACTAATACTTGACTAGAGTGTGGAGAATACACAATGGAGAAAGGAGTGCCTCTTAAATAAACAGTTTGGGAAAACACTATGCGAAAGAATGAAATTGGACCCTTTCTTACACCATACACAAAAACTTACTCAAAATGGATTAAAGACTTAGTGTAAGACCTGAAACCATAAAACTTTGGTTGTGGTAGGACTACTCAAACTAAAAAGCTTCTTACAACAGAGGAAACAATTAATGAAAGTAAAAGGCAACTTATGACATGAGACAATTGATATATCTGATAAGTGGTTAGTATCCAAAATGTACAAGGTATTCATAAATGTCAATAGCCAAAACCTAAATTACCCCATTCTAAAATGGGCAAAGGACCAAGAAGACATATAAATGGTCAACAAGTATATGAAAAGGTGCTCAGTGTCATTAATGATTGGAGAAATGCAAATAAAAACCACAATGAAACAGTATTTCACGTCAGTAAGGATGGTTAGTAAAAAAAAAAAAAAAAGACGAGATCACAAATTTTGATTAAGTTGTGAAGAAAAAGGAAATCTTTGCATTGTCAGCGGGGATGTAGATTGGTACAGCCAGTATGGAAATCAATACGAAAATTCCTCAAAAAATAAAACTATTATATGATTTAGAAATCCAACTTTTGGGTATATATCCAAAAGAAATGAAATCATTATCTTGAAGACAGCTGCATTCATATGTCCATTGCAGCATTATTCATAATAGCTTACATATATACACATATATATATGGGGCCTCCCTGGTGGCTCGGTGGTAAAGAATCTGACTGCCAATGCAGGAGATGTAGATGTGATCCCTGGGTTTGATCCCTGGGTTGGGAGGATCCCCTGGAGAAGGAAATGGCAATCCACTCCAGTGTGCTTGCCTGAGAAATCCATGGACAGAGGAGTCAGGCAGGCTACAGTTCACAGGGGTCACATGAGTTGGATATGACTTAGTGAATAAACAAGAACAATACACAGTTATGTGTATGTGTGTGTGTGTGTGTATGCACGCATACATGCTCAGTTGCTTCAGTTGTGTCCTACTCTTTGCAATCCTATGGACTGTAGCCTACCAGGCTCCTCTTCCATGGGATTTTCCAGGCAAGAACACTGGAGTGGGTTGCTGTGCCCTCCTCCAGAAGATATTCCCAATCCAGGGATTGAACCCACATCTGCTGCATTGCAGGCAGATTCTTCACTGCTCAGGCACTGGGGAAGCCCTGTGCATATGTATATATGCATACAATTGGAATACTGTGGTTTAGTCGCTAAGTCATATCCAACTCTTTTGCCACACTGGACTGTTGCCAGTCCAGCTCATCCGTCAATGGTATTTTCCAGGCAAGAACACTGGAGTGGGTTCCCATTCCCTTTTCTAAGGAATCTTCCCAACCCAGAGATCAAACCCACATTTCCTGTATTAGCAGGCAGATTCTTTACCACTGAGCCACCAGGGAAGCCCTTATTCAGCCATAGAAAGAAGAAAAGCTTGCAATCTGTGATGACGTAAATGAATCTGGAGGACATTATGCTAAGCCAGTCATAGAAAGACAAATACTGTATGATCACACATATATGGAATCTAAAGAAGTTAAACTCAGAACCAGGGTATTACACAGTAGTTGCCAGGCATTGGAAGGGGTAAGAAATAGGGATATTGGTCAAGGGGTACAGAGTTTCTTATCCTATAAGATGGATAAGTTCTGATGACCTAATTATAGCTTGATAATTACAGTTTACAGTGGTTGTACACTTGAAATTTATTTAAAAAGTAGAGCTTATATGTTCTCACCAAAAAAAGAAAAAAAGAGAGAGATTGGAAGCTATGTGACATGATAAATGTGTCCAAACTGGGAAAAAGCAGTTAACATAATTTTATGTTATATGTTTTTATGCCACAATTTTTTTTTTAATTAAGAAAAGAAGAAAACATTAGAAAAATCCCAGTTGAGGTACATTCTACATAATACCTGACCATTACTCCTAAAAACTCTTAAGGTCATGAAAATCTTAGAAACTGTAACATCTAAGAGGAGCCTAAGAAGACATGATGACTAAATGGAACATATCAGTAGTATCCCGGATGGATTGGTGGTGGGAGGTTACATAAAATCTATGAGAATCTAAATAAACTATCAGTTCAGTTCAGTTGCTCAGTCATATCTGACTCTTTGCGACCCCATGGACTCCATCACCAACTCCCAGAGCTTACCCAAACTCATGTCCATTGAGTGGGTGATGCCATCTAACCATCTCATCCTCTGTCATCCCCTTCTCCTCCTGCCTTCAATCTTTCCCAGCATCAGGGTCTTTTCCAAGGAGTCAGTTCTTCACATCAAGTGGCCAAAGAATAAACTATAGACATTAATTAATAATGAAGTGTCAATATAAGCTCATTAATTATGATAAGAGTACAGTACTCATAAATATTAATAAGAGAAAGAGTATGGAGGATATATGGGAACTCTCTGTGCTGTCCTTGCAATTCTTCTGTAAATCTAAAACTGTCCTAAAACTAAAGTTTGTTTTTAAAAAAAAATGTTTTAAAAGATTGGTGTTGATCCTTTTGTAAAGCAAGTGAAAGTGAAGTAAAGTCGCTCAGCCATATCAGACTCTGCAACCCCATGAACTGTAGCCTGCCAGGCTCCTCAGTCCATGGATTTTACAGGCAAGAATACTGGAGTGGGTTGCCATTTCCTTCTTCAGGGGATCTGCCCAATCGAACCTGGGTCTCCCGCATTGCAGGCAGACGCTTTACCATCTAAGCCACCTTTGTAAAGCAAGACAGCGTTTTAATATGGATAAGTACCTATGTATTTACTTGTTCTGAAATGTCAGATCTTAACATGGTCGTCTTTTAAAAAGGAGAACACCTTATATTATGTCAATATTTCTTCTCTATCATTTGCACAGAAAATCTAAAAACTAAATAGACTGATTTATAAACTTTTAAACTACAAAAAGGCTGCTGTATTCTTTATCTCTTTATAAAATTATAGTACTTATACTTCAGAGTTAGTATTTGGGAAATCATAAGTGTATAACAGAGGAAAGAAGCACATAATTAAGTGTCTATGTATTAAAACTTTGGTCAAAAGTAGGCCAATAGAATAGTAGATCAGGAACAGCTAGGAAGGGATACATGTGTGATATATACTTATGACAGAAAATCTTTAGGATTGGCTAATTGATAAAATTACAAACTTATAAAACATTAAAGTGTTTTACTGATACATGACCTGCCAATTCCACTCTATAGTATCCACGGAAATGTGTACATATGTTAACCAAAAGTCATTACTAGAATATTCATAGCAAAACTCTACATAACAGCACCAACAGAATACACTACCCAAGTGTTCACCAACTGAAGTGTTAAAAGGAATTGTGATATGCTTATACAATGGAATATGGTATAGCCATGATAATGTTAATAAATGATCTATGACTAAGAGCAATATTGAAGAATCTCACAAGCATAACACTGAGCCAAACAAACCAGACATGAAAGAATATATATTATGTGATTCATTTCACATAAAGTAGAGAAACACAGACACCTTATTTATTATCTAGGGAGAAGGGGGAACTAAAGAGACTTCTGGGTGCTTGTAAGAGTCTCTTCCTTGATCTAGGCATGTTTGGTTTGTCAACACTGATGAGTTGTACACTGATAACGCGTAGTTTCCTGGTGGTACTTTATATTCTAATTAAAAATTCCAAGGACTTCTCTGGTGGTCCAGTGGTTAAGACTTTGCCTTCCAATCCAGGGGGTGCTGGTTTGATCTCTGGTTGGGAGCTAAGATCACACATATGTTGTGGCCAAAAAAACAAAAATATAAAACAGAAGCAATATTGTAACAAATTCAATAAAAACTTTAAAAATGGTTCACATCAATAAAAAAATTTAATTTCAAAAATTTTACTTGAAATTAGTTTGGCCTTGAACCCCATCTTTAAAAATTTTCATAATATCAAGCAAACTCTACTGCATATGTCTCAGTACATCAGATGACAAAAGTTTCAGAATTTAGCTTGTAAGGGTTCAAGATCCTGTAGAAGAAGAAGATACCATGTACTTTAGATTATTTCCACAAACTCCTAAATCAAAAGATTAATTCTTTTAGATCAATGAATGAGAAAGAAAACTGTGAAACCGGTCTGTTGACTGAGCTGAAAATATTTGTTCTAGATTCTTCATACCCTGAACACTCTTTGGAAGGACTGACAATGAAGCTGAAGCTCCAATACTTGGCCACCTGATAAGAAAAGCTCGCTCATTGGAAAAGACCCTGATGCTGGAAAAGATTAAAAGCAGAAGGAGAAAAGGGCAACAGAGGATGAGATGGGTGGATGGAATCACTGATTCAATGGACATGAACTTGGGTAAACTCCGGGAGATGGTGAGAAACAGGGAAGTCTGCAGTGCTGCAGCCCATGGGGTCACTAAGAGTTAGATATGACTTGGCAACTGAAAGACAGCAACATACTCCTCATGTGATTCCATTTCTGCTTATTCATCACTAATAACTAAGGATCCTCAAGACACACTCCAGACTCCTTGGTCATCAAGCCAATGAGAATCACACTGAGAGACCATCTCCCAGGTGATCAGCAGGGTCTAGAGTTTAGCTGAAATTCCCATAACTGAATCCCTAAAACCCAACATTTGTTTGTGTTTCATCCATCTGTACAAATTCTTTATATTTGGGTTTTGCCACTCATCCTAGTTTGTGTTCCAAATACCTCTGGTTACCAGCGTACTGAACCCTAGCCAGTTTGGCCAGAATCCTAAAAGCCTAGCCCGCTCTCTCTGCTTTGGGAGTTAGATCCTGTCCTAGTCCTATTGGATATTGGCTGAGGTGTATTTAAAACTGTTTGAGTCCCCTTTGGACCCAAGAGAGTACGATCAGCCTAATTATAAGGGTATCGTTTGCTGCTAGGTACCCACTCACCAGGCAATGTCTTTTATGCTGTAACTTTGCTTGCTGACCTCCCTTTTTGAACATCAGCCCTAAGCCAGGCCATTTTTCAGAATGGTTTATTCCCCTTTTCCTGATATGCCATCATTGTGTTCCAAGAGCCATAGGCAAAGCTCCTGCAAAATATGGAATCGTGAATAAAGCTCCTAGTCACTGCCTTCTTGGCTACAGAGTCAACCAAATAAAAATGTACCAGTTTACACTATTTTGATTCTTAGTAACCTAAAGGCATGGAAAATTCTCTAAATAAAAAGGCATTTAGGCCTGGCAAAGCCTGGAAAAGGCAGACAATGATTGCAGTTCTACATTTCAACTCATTTTCCATAAACATGTATAATCATTACAAGGTTAAAATTGAAGTTCACTTGTGCTTCAAACTATAGAAATCACTTTATATCAAATGTCAACCAAATCTGCAAGCTATTTTCATGTAAGAAAGAAAAACATACTTTGACATTTCACACCAAAAATATGCTTTCTGGGCACGTTTGAATCAAAATAAAATTATTCACCTTAACAATTCAATCTAAAAGTAAATTAGGATAGTTACATAACCTAATTTGAAAAGACTATAAAATTTTAAAGCAAAATTTTAAATGGCAGAATTCCTAAAAGATATATCAATGTGAGTACCTGGAATCACAATTACCTTTCAAAAGACTTTATTCCAATAAAGTCAAACTTAACAATTCGACTAGACTATTTCCCTGGAATAATCATTTTTCACTGTTTTGTGGCTGCCCAATTATTCAGATCTCCTTATACTGTGTGTTCACTGGCTCCTGTTGATCTGAAGTCTCTACTGTATCATGGTCTACGTGGCCTGACGATCTGAAAGGTGAGCAAATCCACTTATCGTGAGATGATAAAAGGCACTCTTCACAGGTTAGGCAAGATAATAGTCCATAAACAGGTTGATGCAAGAACAGATAAAGATTTACAAGTTGGGAAAAACTCCAGATAATTTCAAAATGAATACATGACCAATAATTAAGAGAACCAAGCTACTTCAAGGCTACTTCTGGGTATAAGTCGCTGTAGGATTGAATAAATAGTTGCATTTCTAAAACTTGGTACCTGAACATAGATAATAGATTTTGGCACAATGAGGTGCTGTCAGCAAGTTTTATAATTATAGAATAACTTTGACAAGTTATTGTCCTAGTCAGGCTGCTATAAAGTGAGAAGTAAAGTAGTGTTAGTCACTCAGTTGTGTCTGACTCTTTGCAACTCCATGAATTGTAGCCCACCAGGCTTCTCTGTCCATGGGATTCTCCAGGCAAGAATACTGGAGTGAATAGCCATTCCCTTCTCCAGGGAATCTTTCTGACCCACAGATCAAACCCGGGTCTCCTGCATTACAGGCAGATTCTTTACTGTCTGAGCCATCTGTGAAGCCCAGGGTACCAAAGATGGTTTTAACAACAACTTTAAGTTTTCTTTTATTGAAGTATAGTTGATTTACAATGCTGTATTAGCTTTGGATACAGAGAAAAGTGATCCAGTGATTTATATATCACTGAATATATATATATAATATCCTATATTTTGTTATAAATTATATGGGGAAAGAATCTACATATAAATAATGCATATATATATTTTATTTTTCAGATTCTTTTGTAATATAGGTTATTACAAAATATTGAGTGTAGTTCCCTGGACATACAGCAGGTCCCTGTTTATCTGTTTTATAGATGTGCTGTGCTGTGCTCAGTTGCTTCAGTTCTCATCAGGTTCCTCTATCCATGGGATTGTCCTAGCAAGAATGCTGGAGTGAGCTGGCGTGCCTTCCTCCAGGCGGTCTTCCTGACTCAGAGATCAAACCTGTGTCTGCTGCATTGCAGGTGGATTCTTCACCACTGAGCCACCAGGGAAGCCCATATTTATATAGAGTACTGTGTATATAGGAGAAGGCAATGGCACCCCACTCCAGTACTCTTGCCTGGCAAATCCCATGGACGGAGGAGCCTGGTAGGCTGCAGTCCATGGGGTCGCACAGAGTCGGACACGACCGAAGCAACTTAGCAGCAGCAGCAGCAGCAGCAGTGTGTATATATGTTCCTCCAAAATTCTAATTTATTCCTCCCCACCCTCATCTTTCCCCTTTGGTAACCATAAGTTTGTTTTCTATGCCTGTAGGTCTTAAACAGCTATATTTATTTCTCACAGCTCTGGAGACTGGGAAATTCAAGATAAAGGCACTGGTCTAGGGTCTGGTTGAGAGTACTCTTCCTGGTTTGCAAACGACTGGCTTCTCATTGTGTCCTCACATGGCGGAGAGAGACAGAGAGACAAACGAAGCAAGTTCTCTCCTGTCCCTTTTCATGAGAGCACTAATTCCCTTCGTGAGGGCTCCGCTCTCAGGACCTAATTACCTACCAAAGGCCCCAGCTCCTGTCATCCCTTTGGGAATTAAATCTTTCAAAATATAAATTTTGAAGAGACACAAACACTCCATCCATAACAGATCTCTTTCCCAGAGCATAAAACTGGAAAAAAGAAAATTTCCCAATGCAGCGAACATGATCTCTCTTGACAAAAATTTAGAGAAAATTGCATGACTCTGTCAAAATTGCAAATATTTACTGTGAGCACACTGGAAAATATATATCTGGACCATTCTGTTTAACAGAAAAACTTTAACAATAACAGGTATCTGCTCTAAACTCTCTTTTTCAAAATTTGCTACTAACCAATGTCTAGTCAAGGCTATGGTTTTTCCTGTGGTCATGTACAGATGTGAGAGCTGTACTGTGAAGAAAGCTGAGTGCCGAAGAATTGATGCTTTTGAACTGTGGTGTTGGAGAAGACTCTTGAGAGCCCCTTGGACTGCAAGGAGATCCAACCAGTCCATTCTGAAGGAGATCAGCCCTGGGATTTCTTTGGAAGGACTGATGCTGAAGCTGAAGATCCAGTACTTTGGCCACCTCATTCGAAGAGTTGACTCATCGGAAAAGACTCTGATGCTGGGAGGGATTGGGGGCAGGAGGAGAAGGGGATGACAGAGGATGAGCTGGCTGGATGGCATCACTGACTCGATGGACGTGAGTCTGAGTGAACTCCAGGAGTTGGTGATGGACAGGGAGGCCTGGCGTGCTGCGATTCATGGGGTCGCAAAGAGTCGGACACGACTGAGCAACTGAACTGAACTGAACTGAATCTTAATGATGGTTTGGCTTAATTTTAAAACATAAGATATAAATTTTCTTCATAAATTTTCTAAATTTTCATCTTACAAATGGGCCCTAAACTGAGTTTATCAGGAGAAAGAGGAAAGGGTAAAAATTATTTCCCACCACCAGAAAAAAATTTATTTTCAGGTCTGTGGACAAGTATTGTTTCCCTTGCTTTCAGTTATCTCTAATTACCAGTTGTAAAATAGATCAAAGACAGGTCTCCATACAATCAGGCCATCCCATGAGTTTCCAGCATGGCATTAAAAAGATATCTGGTGCTCTCTTTTCTTATTCCAAAGTTAAATTATCCCTTACGTGGATAACCAAGAGAATATGGCGTTCTGGAATTCAAGAAAAAAAAAATATTCCAATACAAAGTGAATACAGGGAAATAAGGACATAGATGTATCTTTTGATTTGGTAACATGGAAGTCATGAAACAACAATTTCAGAGGGGAGTGGAGATGGAGACCAGACCACTGGAAAGTGAATGAGAAGTTGAGAAGTCGAGACTGGAAGTGTAAACAAAGTCTTGGAAGGTTGTGTTTTTTGTTATTGTTGTTTGCTTGTTGATCCTCCTAAAGTAAACCCTGAAATGTGGTGGAATCTGGAAGCACACTTGCGATGAAATTAATTTTTTGCTTTTTTGATCATACAGAAAGATTATGTTTGTATTTCTGAATGCTTTAAGAATATCCAAAATGAGGGGACAACTGCTAAAGTAGGAGAGGAAAATAAATATAAATTAAAACTGCCAGTGAAAGCAAAATTTGTAAGAGTTGGTGTAGAAGGGTATATACAACAGGAATCTAGTCAAGTACAGTACAAAATGGATAGTGTGTGCAATCTACTGCCCTCAATGCACAGACTGGTAAAAGAATCCCCCTGCTATGTAATTTGAATTCTAAGATTCTTTTCCAATATTTGATCCAATTACCAAGTATCCTAAGAGCCAGTTCTTCCATTAGCGGGACATTCCATTCCTACACCACCCTCCCTCCATGTCTTAAGCCCTGCATTTTATCTTCCTTTCCATTTCTAGCATCAAGATTGCAATCAAATTCTTGTTCTAGAGCCATCTACCAATTGCCAGCCCTATGTCTGCTTAAATAAATGTTAAATTTCTTTGATTCACTTTAAACGTCTGACTCATGGTGATCATTTCCTGTTTGTCCTTTACCTCTCGAAGGATATCCCACATTCAAATTTTTCTCGGCCCCAAAGTCTTCATGACTCCCTGCACAGAATCACTGGCCTCTGATGCTGCTCCTGTGTTGCTGTCTATGTTGGGTATGTAATATTCCTAAGGGTCACAATTGATTCTGTCCTGAGATTTCTTTACCAGATGATTGTGGCAAGCAGCTTAAATGAGGTCTTATATTCTAACTAAATTATAGAGGCTCAGGGACAGTAGTGGGCTTCCCAAGTCACTAAGTGGGTAGAGAATCCACTTTGCAATGCAGGAGACGCAGGTCTGATCTCTGGTCAGCAAGATCCCCTGGAGGAGGGCATGGTAACCCATTCCAGTATTCTTGTCTGGAGAATTCCATTAACAGAGGAGCCTGGTGGGCTACAGTCCATAGGGTCGCAAAGAATCAGACACAACTGAAGCAACTGAGCACACACTCAGGCACAGTATAATCAAATTACAGAATACAGTCAAAGTGTGTCTTTCTTATTTAGAAAATTTACACGGGAAAAAGAAAAGGCCTTATATTAAATCTTACAAACATGGTTTTAGAGACATCATGTTTATCAGATGTTAGACTGGGTATATGAGAGAGAACCTTGCTAGGCATTTCTAGATATTATTAAGTTTTGAAACAATTGGTAGCAAATGTTTTCCTCCTGTCTCTGAAGACAGCAGTCCTGACAATTTTTAGAAGCAATTAATATAAATGACATAGTACAGCATCTTGCCAAATCATCAAAAATAGCCAATTTTTATATAAACTGTCTTTTTTCATTAGAAAAGAAATTTATATATATGAGAAGGAAATGGCAACCCACTCCAGGATTCTTGCCTGGAGAATCCCATGGACAGAGGAGCCTGGCAGGCTACAGTTCATGGGGTCACAAGAGTTGGACACGACTTAGTGACTAAATCACATATATATATATATATATGTATATATCCTATGATTACCATGAATTTAGTATTCAGCTTCTTAAAATCTATATAAAATTTTGAATGTCTATGCATAATTTTAAAAATCATAATTCTAGTTGATGAGTTTGAACCAGATAATATAAACAACTGGGGTATATCATATATATTCTAAATCCTTACTTACATAAGTCAGTATACTCTGTACAGAAGAAAAAAGATCATTGGTTAATTTTGTGATTTGGCTCACTGAAACTCTTTAAAAGAGCTTCTGATGCACTTTATCTTTCCAAAAGTTATTTACCTTTCCCCATGGCAACAATAAGCCAATGTTGTAAAGTCTGTATTAAAATATTATTATTTCTAGAATAGGTTAGATGAACAAATAAAGAGGATGTGGTACATATACACAACGGAATACTGTTGCTGCTGCTGCTAAGTCGCTTCAGTCGTGTCTGACTCTGTGCGACCCCATAGACGGCAGCCCACAAGGCTCCGCCATCCCTGGGATTCTCCAGGCAAGAACACTGGAGTGGGTTGCCATTTCCTTCTCCAATGCATGAAAGTGAAAAGGGAAAGTGAAGTTTCTCAGTCATGTCTGACTCAACGATCCCATGAACTGCAGCCTACCAGGCTCCTTCGTCCATGGGATTTTCCAGGCAAGAGTACTGGAGTGGGTTGCCATTGCCTTCTCCGCAACGGAATACTACTCAGGCATAAAAAGGAATGAAATTGGGTCATTTGTAGAGATGAAGATGGACCTATAGTCTGTCACACAGAATGAAGTATGTAAGCAAAACAAATATTGTATATTAAGGCATACACATGGAATCTTAAAAAATGGCACAGATGAACTTATTTGTGGGGTGGAAACAGAAATGAAGATGTAGACAGCAGTCACGCGGACATGGGGTGAGAGCAGGGAGAGGGATGAATTGGGAAATCAAGGTTGACATACATGTACTGCCATGAGTGAAATAGATAGCTATATAGTATAGCTATATATAGCTATATATAGTATATATATAATATATAGAGAGAGTATATATTGTATATAGAGTATATATAATAGTATATATATATAGCTATTATATAGAGTATATATTGTATATAGAGTATATATAACAGTATATATATATATATATATATAGAGAGAGAGAGAGAGAGAGAGAGAGCTATACTATATATATAGTATAGCTATATATATAGATATATATATATCTCCCTGTGCTGTATAGTACAGGGAGCTCAGCTCAGTGCTCTGTAGGGACCTAGGTAGATGGGAGGGTAGGCACAGACTGGTAGGGGTGGGAGAAAGGTCCAAGAGGGAGATGATACATGCATATTTTAGCTGACTCACTTCATTGTATAGCAGAAACTAACAAAACATTGCAAAGCAATTATATTCCAATTTTTTTTTAAGAATATTTAAAACTAGTCTTGAACACCACCACAATTGTGGAGATCTCAGGCCATAAAGTATCTCTGACCTTCATCTTTATGTTTGAAATAAAGATAAGAAGTCATTCCCCATAAGATGAAGGGATTAAATATTTATAAATAGTCCACTGACTGGCATACACTAGATAGTGGATAAATGTTGGTTCCTTCTCTTATTCAAATTGAGAAAACGGATGCAAAGAAGATGCAATAAAGTACTCAGCATCTAGAAAACAATTAACTAAAGAAAAAGTATCCAAATCAAGCTCCTTTGTTTTCACTTAAAATGTCAACAGATTAATTACTGGAACATGAGAAGTCTAGTCAAGCAGCGAGTTATGGTTTCTAAATATTAGCACAGTTAGTTACACACAATAATAACAGCTCCTTGTTAAGAACCTCAGCCCACCCTTAACCCCAGTTAGCCCTCCAGAAATAGAAACTATCTGGGGACCAGACATAGACAGATTGATGTTTGTCCACAGCCAGTGATGGAAAACTCTGTGATGGTAGGTCAGTAGCGCCATCTATGTGTGAGAAGGATAACATATGCTTCCTGGTGATCTTTTTCAATGAAATGACTGGGTGTTTGGTAATAGAGAAAGGAAACAGAGCTCAGGTTCTGAGCCATCCAGCTTTTGCGAAGGCCCTGATGGGACTTTTTAACTTCAATTTTCTAAGCCAGTTGTTTATGTTAGAGATAAGAATCGTTATATTAGGCAGGTAGATCAAGTTGTTGAAAAGACCTGCAGCATGCTGAATTAACATTTTAGTGAATTAAAGAGCAAAAATCTTTGAACATTGGTTGGTATCTACAGATATTCATGCTTTACCTAAACATATTAGTAAACATTCTTACATAAATACTCAGTATTTATAAATATTTTCAACTTATAGAAAAGAGCTTTAATATCCATTACCTTTTGTGCCTGACCAAAGCAAGGAATCATGAAAAAAGACTAATCCATATACTTCCTGCTGCTGCTAAGTCGTTTCAGTCGTGTCCGACTCTGTGCGACCCCTTAGACAGAAGCCCACCAGGCTCCCCCGCCCCTGGGATTCTCTAGGCAAGAACACTGGAGTGGGTTGCCATTTCCTTCTCCAATGCATGAAAATGAAAAGGGAAAGGGAAGTCGCTCAGTCGTGTCCGACTCTTCGCAACGCCATGGACTGCAGCCCACCAGGCTCCTCCGTCCATGATATTTTCCAGGCAAGAGTACTGGAGTGGGGTGCCATTGCCTTCTCCAATAAACTTTGTACTTTGTGTGAAAACAAAACTTTTAATTATACTTATTTTAAATTAAAATAGATCAAAAATACTAAAATGCTTTTCCATTTACAGAATTTAATAATTCATATTGTTCACAATTAAATTACATTTACCATTTTCTGGTAGGAAAATAAGTAAATTTTAGGATTTTCTGACAATTATCTATGTTAATTTGATCTCGATAATTAAATATTTTTTCAGAAAGAAGTATATTTCAGGAAATAAATAAATGCATTGAAAATTTGTGTTAAATTTATCTCATTTGATCATTTTCAAGCATTAATTTTTAGTATGAACACAATAAAAAAGTGTTCACCTTAAATATCCTAGTTTGTAATACACTGACGTCTCAGAGAGAAACACTTACTCCACTAAATTTAAGACTGAGATAGTTTGAGAATCCACCATTAGCCAATTGGGAAGGAGAGAGGAAAGAAATCACCTCCGGGAGGTGGGGTTTTACATTCAATCTCCCTGCTTTATAACTTCCTTCAGTTAGCACACATCTTAAGTCGTTTGACATTTCCTTGAACATCTGGTAAAACCTGAGATCTTCCCAATGTCGTATCGGTAGAACTGATGCAATATATTTAATTGAGCAATATATATTGAACAATATATTTAAATTGCCAGAATTTAAAGGAAAGGAAAAAAATGATCATTTAAATAATTTGAGCAAAGATTTTTGTGTTCCTTTAAACAACACGCGAATCTCCCATGACAAAACCTTTCTTAGCTTGCAAGTGGAATGATAATTTTGTTTTCTTTTTTTTCAACCAGTGCATTTAAATAGAAAAGATGGGAGGGTGAAAAATGGTAGGGTGAAGAGACTAGCTATTATTTAGTTTCTACTCTTTTTCAGGCACTTTACACATAGTATCTCATTTAATCCTCCCAGCAGTCTTTTAAGAAAGTATTAACATTTCCATTTTACATGTAAAGAAACTGGTTCAAGAGGGGTTCAGTGGCTTACAGTTAGTAAATTGCAGTCTCAAGATCTGCCTTCCAGTTTCCCTAACTCAAATACGTATGTTCAAGGAATTCCCTGGTGGTCCAGTGGTTAAGACTCTGTACTTCCCCTGCAGGGGACACAGGTTCAATCCCTGGTCTGGGAGCTAAAGATCCCGAATGCCATGTGATGTGACCAAAAAAAAATAAAAATAAAAAATATGTATGCTCACTCCATTACCCTACACAGCATACCTATAAGAGCAAAAATTAATATTAAAACACCCACACTAATTTTAAAAGCCAGCACAAAAGTGTAAATTATGTATCATTCTTTTTTAAAAGGGGGGTTCAAATAACAGTAAGAATTAACCTGTTATGTTAAAACAGTAGTTTTCCTTGGAAGGTAGAAATTAGAAGGGGGTACAATGAGGTCTTCTGAGGTATAGATAATATATTGTTTTTATTCTGTGTTTTAATTATACAGAAGTGTTAATGATATTTCACCAAGTTGTACACTTGTGGTTTACGTACTTTCTCTTTGAAAAAAATTTAAATACTCATTTTTCAGTTGGATGAGATATCTATTTCATGACATTTAGGCTTGAATTGATTCCAACCAAATGCTTCTCTTTAGCTTATACGAAGTCCAAACGTCTTGGATTTGAAGAGCTAGGCAGAATATCTTTCCAAAATGATTTTCATCTTAAGCATCTATATTTCTTTTTCTGATCTTATTGAATCCACAGAGGTCAGAGGTAAATACTTAAAAATAAAAATGTGAACAATTTATATACCACCAGTCACTTCAAAGGTGACTCAGATCAAGAACTGGCTCCTGTCTTGAAGATGATGTATTTTTTTTTTCCTCTTGCTGTATCAAGCTGCTTGGCCTAAGCATACCTAGAATATACACCATAGTACTGACTTTTATTTTTATATTTAATACAAATGCTGTAACAAGAAGAAAGCATTTGCAATAAATTTAACTCTAGAAATGTCCCTGTTCATTACTTACTTCTGGACTAGATTGGTCCTATAACCTACAGTCTTTGCATGAGTAGCAGATTTTAAAAGAGACTATTTATAATTTCGATATTGAAAGGACATAAGGAAGAAAGGAGGGAAGGAAGGAAACAAGAAAAGAAGTTTAAAATGATTTCTAATTTTAGAGATTAATTCTGAAGTTTCTTGATATGTTATGGAAATTTTTTCTTCTGTCCATATTTTAGAGATAACCCTTATAAAATTACAAATTTACAAGTCAGAAAATACTATGAAGTGTTTTACAAATATTTCAATAAGACAACTTGAGAACGATTTTACTCTTGGCCAAAAGGTCAAGAAGAGATGAGAATGATTTTTAAAAGTAGGTAGCATTACCAGATCTTACCAGAAATATTTCATTTGAATCCTAACCAAGCTTTTACACCTTATTTCTGGGCTACATGAAAGAGAGCACAGAGATGAACAAAGTAAATGACACTCCTTTCACTGAACAATCAGAGCAAATATAAAAGGTAGGATATTTCACAGGATAACTGATTCACTCCACGCAACAATTTCAGGATCATAAGTAAAGATATCACTGGAGAGTCCAAGAGACTTAGAGGATACTATCACTGTGTTGTATAGCACTGGGTAGTATCCTGATTTGCAAAGAACTTTCCTGGTGGCTAAGAGGGTAAAGAATCTGCCTGCAATGTGGGAGACCTGGGTTCAATCCCTGGGTTGGGAAGATACTCTGAAGAAGGGAATGGCTACCCACTCCAGTATTCTGGCCTGGAGAATTCCATGAACAGAGGAGCCTGGCAGGCTACAGTCCTTAGGGTCATGAAGAGTTGGACATGACTGAGCGACCTTCACTTCACTTCTGCTAAGAACATTGAAGAGACCAACCAGGGGATATTACGATGCCTGCCGATAACTAGCCAGTGATATGAAAGGCAATAGAAATCATCATATTTTTACCAACTTTTGTGCATATTAGAGTTCCTTGCACTTTTTTTTTTTTTTTTTTCCAGTACCAGTGCCCTGGACTCTACCCCGGACCAACTAAATCAGATTTGTGGAGTGGTGTGGAGAAGACTAAAGCAGTTGAAGGATTTTTAAACCACCTCTAGGTGATTCTAATATGCAGCCAAATTTGGAAACTACCAATTGGCAGAGTACTTTTCAAAGTTAGAAGAGATTGGTAAGACTTTGGGTTGAATTTCAAGGTAAATTGTTTCACTTCCAGCAAGAGGTATTCAGTATAAGTGTAATATTTCAGTTATGATGACTGAGAATCAGTGAAACGTGGGGGCGTAAAGATGGAGATTTGCTTTTTTTCATTTAAAATTCTCTGTATCTGAAATTAACTCTCAAGACCCTGTTTTAGTTGGTAGCAAAAATGTTCAATTAACTAATCAATACCATCTAGAGACTTTCAGGTAAATTCAGTTCCACCCAGTGGTTTGAAAAGCCAGCTCAAAGTTATTTTCTTGATCACCTTGCTGAGCATGGGCACTACATAAACTTTTCTTCTTCCTCTAGTCCTGCCGCTACTGGTCATTTTCAAATAGAGGGAAGGGTGGGGAAGAGCCCCTTAAGAAACTGAGCATGCATTCATTGCGAGGATATCATAGCTGACTATGCTGTCCCTTCCCAAGTCTACTTCAGGTCCGGCCTCTAGAACACTTATAGTCAACTTTCTCAGTGGGGGAGATACTTAATGCTGGCTCTATCATGTGGCATATTGGTTTCTGCATGAGTGTCCATCTAGCCTCTACACTGATTCTTAGTATGAGTAATTTCCTGAAGCCCAGCTCTGAATCAGGTAGACCCTAGCTGGGGGTGGTCCATACCTCAAATCTCTTAAAGGATCAGTCTTTCCTTACCACGTATGCCTCTCCTTCCCCGATGCCTCAGTGGTGAAGAAGCCACCTGCAATGCAGGAGCCACAGGAGACGCAGATTCAATCCCTGGGTCAGGAAGATCCCCTGGAGGAGGAAATGGCAACTCACTCCACGATTCTTGCCTGGAAAATTCCATGGACAGAGGAGACTGGAGGACTACAGTCCATGGGTTCGCAAACAGTCAGACACAACTGAGTACATGCCACACCTACACCTGCAGGAGTGAAACATTTTAACATTTCTGACCTGTATGCCAGGCAAGGTGCTTGCTTGCGTTCCCTTTCACTACCCTTTCATTGGGCCATTCTGTTACTTCTTTTGTTTTCTTCAAGCCTTCATAGGGTAAAAAAAACTGACAGATTTTCATATATTGGAAATCTAAGCAAAAGAAGGTATGGCACACATCTACTCTCTCAAACTCCCCCCAAAATTAATTTATGGGAAAAATGTAATTGTTCTTTTCTGCTTCAGAATTATCTGGGTAACAGAAAAACCTCATTGTCTTCACTTCAGTTTGTTGACCCTTCCCTGACCCCTCAGCCTCCTCCAAAAAGCAAAAAGCAGCACTGAGATAGGTAGGGTAACCACTGTCCCAGTTTGCCCAGGACTCAGTTTTACTACTGAAATCCCAATCTTAGGCAAACTGGAATGGTTGACCACGACCCAGGGCACAGATTTGAGAGGATCAGCCAACCTATCAGATCTTCTTACTTTAATATTATTTTGAAATCTTCTCCACCCATCATACAGAGGCCTTTTCCTCTCAGAAGTCAACAATATTCCAGATTTGAATTCTTGATGAATCTCCTGTCAAATGGAAACAGCATATCTCTATTTTGAACTGTGGGAGGGGTTGTTGCAGAAGAGCTTATATACTATATGACTTCTCAAAGTAGTCGTCTATCACAGATCAATACTTCATATGTTATGCTAAGAATATACTTTGATGGGCTTCTCAGATGGCTTGGCGGTAAAGCATCCACCTGCCACTGCAGGAGACACAGGAAACACCGGCTGGATCCCTGTATTGGGAAGATCCCCTGAAGAAGGAAATGGTTATCCACTCCAGTATTCTTGCCTGGGAAATTCCATGGACAGAGGAGCCTGGCAGGCTTCAGTCCATGGGGTCTCAGAGAGCTGGACATGACTTAGCAACTGAGTATACTTTGATAGCCTTCCAAATAACATAATAATCCTCAGAAATAATGAATCTGGTATGGATTATGAAAGAAGACATAGGCTATGGCACTAGCAAAGTTACTTTTTGAGAATGAATAAATGAATATTAATGCAGATTTACAATAAAATTGTGCATGTATGTAATATAAGGATTCTATAATGAAGGTATATCTTCAAGTCCATAATGTCTAAAAAGCTAAGAAATTCCTTATTATTGTTATTGATTTAGTAAAAGCAGTATGGAAAAGCCACCATCCATCCACAAAGTTCCTCAGCCACATTCAGGACATGAACAAACAGACCAAACAAGAACAGAAGAATGAGAATCCAGATAAACATGAATGACCTTTCAGCTGTCACTGAGTACACAAGGTTACAAGCTTAGAGAAATTAACTAGAAAGGTGGACGAAGATCCTGCAGATGGAAGGCAACTCAGACTCAGGTGGTATGAGAAGCCTTGGTTTCAGTAGTATTGTGTGTATTATGGAACCAGTCCTGATTCTAAAGCTAAATTCTGCCTTTAATTTATGCAGAGGCAGGAACGTCAAAACACAGGGAATAGCAGTGAAAAGGCAGGTAAGCTGACACCTTGCCAATAAACCCTTGCTCTGAATAGATTTTCAAGGTTCAGAGAAGTCTAGTGCAATGGAAATGTACCAGGCTGCCAATATCAGTCTAAAGATCTCCCATTATAATTGTACTCATTCGAATGTTTATTATGCTTCAGTAAATTGAATAAACACTATTCTGATTTACACACCATTTATTCTCTATGCAATATCAGAATTTTTAGAAAAACAAATTCTTATCTTTTTATTGCAGTGTACTTTTCAAAAACTCCACAACTGTTTGTGCCACTTAAACTAAGGTTTTATTATGAAATAGATTGATCAGAGGTAAGTACTTCAAAATAAATGTCAGGATGTAATATAAGAAATGCTTTATTTGCTAATAATTAATGTTTGTCATTTTAGACAAAACAAATACTAATATATATGAGCCAAAGATATAAACAAAGTCCACAGAAGAAATTACAAGGAAATACAACGTGTACCTTGGATTCAGCACAGATGGCATTTTCATCTTACTGATTCACAAAGACTAAAGAAAATTGAACTTCCTTGTCAGTGATTTTTTTTTCTTTGTTGGGAAAACTTCTATCATAAAAAGACAGGGCTTTATTTTATTTATTCTTCTTAATAATTTTTCAAGAGTTCAATACAGATTGAAAAAAACCCATTCACCTCCATCCACACTCGAAATCTTTATTAATAGCTTGTGAGTCAAAATGTTCTTAATGAGGGGGAAGAATCATAATTATTGAGCAAATTATTAAGACAATGATATGACTGAGTAATACTCCATTGTGTATACGTACCACAGCTTTCTTATTAAAAAGAATACATTTGAATCAGTTCTAATGAGGTGGTTGAAACTGGAGCCAATTACACAGAGTGAAGTAAGACAGAAAGAAAAACACCAATACAGTATACTAACACATATATATGGAATTTAGAAAGATGGTAACGATAACCCTGTATGCAAGACAGCAAAAGAGACACAGATGTATAGAACAGTCTTCTGGACTCTGTAGGAGAGGGAGGAGGGGATGATTTGGGAGAATGGCATTGAAACATGTATAATATCATATAAGAAATGAATCACCAGTCCAGGTTTGATGCAGGATACAGGATGCTTGGGGCTGGTGCACTGGGATGACCCAGAGGGATGGTATGGGGAGGGAGGGGGGAGGGGGGTTCAGGATTGGGAACACGTGTACACCCGTGGCGGTTTCATGTTGATGTATGGCAAAACCAATACAATATTGTAAAGTAATTAGCCTCTAATCAAAATAAATAAATTTTTTAAAAAAGAAAATGATATGATTCTAGTACCTTAGAAACTATGGAGAGAGAAAATTTCATCTCAATTCTTTCTCTAGTAACAGAGTTCAGCCTAGGTGCATGGAAGGTGTCCAATAAAATACTTGCTTATTTAATTTGTTTATGCTATCCTGGAGAAGGGTCACACCACAGTAACGCTAAACCATGCATTTCATTACACCACTGATACAATGTGAATGCTTATGCTTCAAATTCTACTTATATCCTTTAAATTATATAGGCTCAGGATGGACTAAAATCCTATAATTTGATCCTCATAAAGATTTATTTTTTCTTTTCCCTGTTGTCACTTAATTTAGCTCCTTAATCCAGACAATATAAAACTTGCTGTTACATATTCTTTGTCCTATGTTAAGATTTCTCTCCTGTGTCACTTAGGCTTACAAAATTTCTCAAGTAAATTATTATGAACAATGAAAACCATGTTTTAAAATTAAAGCGTAAACTAATTTGAAAAGTGATACCAAATGTCAGCATACAAAAGGCTGGACTTGTAAAGACTATGGAAGTAGGATTCTTCACAAAAAGGCAATAAAAATTCCCTAAAATGGTAGAAGACTTTTGTACAATTAGATCTATAATCCTGGAAAGAATTTTGCCCTCATCCCCATATGGTATGTGTTGAGAGTCGTTTGCTTCTCTTAAAAAATAAGGATATATTTTCCCATTTTTCTCATGAGGCTGAAATTAGAAAAAACCTAAAGTCTGTCTATATCAATTGCTTTCTCAAAGTTATTATCAGGTCTTTATTGGGTTGAACACTAAACTTGTGACCTTAAAGTCCTTCAACTACCTATATATCATATAGAAATAATCCCAGGTGGGATTATGGAATCAACAAGGCTGCCCTGGATATCATCTGGGGAAACAAGCCTTCACCACTTAAAACGATAGTTTTTCTTGTGCTCGTATATAACAGATCAGAATATCAGCAAGTCAAGTTGCTGACTATTTCCATTAACTTTTGTAGATATAACAGTCTCTTGAATTTTACCTTACTGTGTGTAGTAAAGTCCTGAAGAAAAAAAAAGGGGGGGGATTCACATTTTCAAAATTGTTTCTCTCATTTAAACAACACCCACATGGCAGCAGCGAGTCACTAAATCTTTCACAAAATGCTACCTGATGTTCTTTAAAATACCTAGCAACATTGGACATTCATTTTGGTTAACCATTCTAGTCATTTTTTACATTTTTGTATCCGTTTCCAAAGGGGGAGAAATGTGGCCCTTATATAAACCTAATGCCAAGAAAAATGTAAGCTAGTATTCATTAAAATACCCAGTCTTTGCAAAGCTAAATTCTGCTCAGAATTGCAAGGGAAACGCCCGTTCACAATGCCTTTGCTACCACAGCAAATTGTTTCAACCATCTTCATGCTATTTAAAGTGTGAAGAAAATACAGACAATCTTCTGGAATGCATTCATTACCTTGAAAGTGCTTGACATGCTGGCCGTGCCCAAATGAATATGATTACAGCTTTTGTCGTACAAAATACTTTTACCTCATTACAGTCTCAAGACAACTTACGTTATAATCTCATTTTCACTTACAATTGCTCCCAAAACTCTCCATTGAGAAACTTTCATACTATAAACACAGACTTAAATTTACCTTTTATATTTTTTAAAAACGGGGGAAAAAATCTCTCCACCCTGCCCCCAAAAGTTCTTAAGAATATCAGAGATTAGTTATAAGATTTGAAAATTCCAAACTACCATGGGCATTTCAATGATTAGAATCACACCTACAGAGCACAAGGAGGAGCAAAAACCAAAGAAATTCTGAGTTAATCTGTGTTAACATCTGAGTTGTCAGAATGAAATTTGAAATTCATTTGTGAAAGATATTTTAATTATATACAAATGATCTATGCCCTCCTTGTACCGTATTACTTGGCACAAATCATGAAGATGATTTTCTTGCCAGAGTAAATGTTCATTAGTAAAGAGAGAACATTCATGATTTAGTAAGCTTAAAATGTAAATATTGTAGAAAAATTTAGAAATATAATATTTACATTAATGGTATTCAAAACTTATTGTAGAGAACCGAGGGGAAAAGGGGGCTGGGATAATTGGGGAGATTGGGATCAACACATATACACTATTGATACTATGTATAAAATAGGTAAAGGATCTGCCTGACAAGCAGAAGTCCCAGGTACAATCCCTGGGTCATGAAGATCCCCTGGAGAAGGAAATGGCAACCCACACCAGTATTCTTGCCTGGGAAATCCCATGGACAGAGGAGCCTGGTCCTACAGTCCATGGGGTCTCTAAGAGTCAAACGTGGCTTATCCACTCAACAACAACAACATAAAATAGGTAACTAAAAAGAACATACTGTATACCACAGGGAACTCTACTCAATGCTCTGCGGTGACTAAATGGGCAGGAAATCCAAAAAAGAGGGGATATATGTATACATATAGCAGATTCACTTTGCTGTACAGGAGAGAATAATACAACATTGAAAGCAACTATACTTCAATAAAAAGTTTCACAAAAACTGAGCCATGACTCAAAAATGAGTTTAGAAGATTTCTTTTTAATAGAAAAATGTATTACCTTTCCCCATCCTACAGTGATGCTGTCTTCTTCCAGGTAATGAATCTTCTCATATCCTACCAAATAATCCAAAATCGTCATTGTGACCCTGCTCTGGCTCCTACATGCCTGCCCTTACTCAACACCCAGCTAACATTTCAATGCCTTCACTTGTGCCGTGCATCGGCCCAAATTACCTTTCCTCTGCTCTACACATCCCCCAGCAGCCCGTGAACTTAGACTCTTCTTACAGACTTAACTAGAGCATTACTATCTTCTTTGAAGCTTTTCCACACACCCAGAGAAGGATCCACCACTTTCTCATCTGGGCCATTTAGCATTACAACTATAACATTTCACCACACATATCAGTTTACAGATTCCATCCATCGGCAAGCTCCAGCAATTCTACTTCTTTTTTTAAATTTATTTTTAATCAGAGGATAGTGGCTTTACCGGTGAAAGCAATGGCATCCCACTCCAGTACTCTTGCCTGGTAAATCCCATGGATGGAGGAGCCTGGTGGGCTGCAGTCCATGGGGTCGCAAAGAGTCGGACACGACTGAGCAACTTCCCTTTCACTTTTCACTTTCATGCATTGAAGAAGGAAATGGCAACCCACTCCAGTGTTCTTGCCTGGAGAATCCCAGGGATGGCGGAGCCTGGTGGGCTGCCGTCTATGGGGTCACACAGGGTTGGACACGACTGAAGCGACTTAGCAGCAGCAGCAGCAGTGGCTTTACAATATTGTGTTGGCTTCTGCCATATGTCAACATGTATCAGCCATAGGCATACCTATGTCCCCTCCCTCTTGTACCTCCCTCACACCTTCCACCCCAACTCACCCCTCCAGGTAGTCACAGAACACTGGGTTTGAGCTCCCTGAGTCAAACAGCAAGTTCCCACAGGCTATCTATTCTATATGTAGTAACATATATGTTTCCATGCTACTCTTTC
The DNA here is from genome assembly GCF_029407905.1 of Bubalus kerabau. Classification (NCBI taxonomy): domain Eukaryota; kingdom Metazoa; phylum Chordata; class Mammalia; order Artiodactyla; family Bovidae; genus Bubalus; species Bubalus kerabau. The sequence goes on along the minus strand of NC_073632.1, from coordinate 28,311,261 downwards.
TATTCGTCCTACTCTCTTCTTTAGCCTCTATGTCCACAAGTTTGTTCTCTATGTTTGTGTCTTCATTGAGCTGTGCTGTGCTTAGTCACTCAGTCATGTCTGACTCTTTTCGATCCCATGGATTGTAGCTCCCCCCTCCCAGGCTCCTCTGTCTGTGAGGATTCTCCAGGCTAGAATACTGGAGTGGGTTTCCATGCCCTCCTCTAGGGGATCTTCCCAACCCAGGGATTGAACCCAGGTCTCCCACATTAGTGGAAGATTCTTTACCATCTGAGCCACTAGATTTTATATACATGCATTAATATACAATATTTGTTTTCCTCTTTCTGACGTACTCTACACCATATAATAGGCTCTAGGTTCATCCACACCATTAGAACTGACTCAAAGGCATTCCTTTTTATGGCTGAGTAATATTCCATTGTATATATAGTGGTTATACTTCTGACATCTATCTTAAATTACCCACTTCTCTTCATCTTCTTTACCACCACTCAACCCAAGCCATGGCATTGTTTCTGGTCTTGTTGATCACAATACTCTCCTAACTTACCTCTTTCTTTTGCCCTGCACCTTCCACTCCTTTCCAACTCTATGCAGCCTCCAGAGTAATTTTTTTTTAATGTCATCAGATCAGCAACCTGCTTTAAGTCCTTGAATATGTTCCTACAGCTTTAAGAATCAAACCTAAATTCCTCATGGCCTGCAAAGATGTGTAAGATCTGCTCCTCCTGCCTTTCCAACCTCAGATCAGATCACTCCCAACCCCAAAGCCTCATCATTCTCCAACAACAACACTGGAACTCTGCTCTTCAAACATTCTGAACTCCCCTGTGTTCATTTCTAACTTCAAGCTCACACATGCCATTCCCATTGTCATTCCCCAGGTCTCCCTTGATATCACCCTCAGAAAAGTCCTTTATCACACTGTGTAAAGTGGTCCCTCCTTCAATTACTCATTACCCCATTTTCCCATATATACTGATTACTCTGTGTTGATTTGTTTACTTGCTCACTCTTTGCCCTCATTCCTAGAACATATGGGCTTTGTGAGGGCAAAACTTCTGCCTGATTGGATATCTTCCATTTCAGCTCCCTGTCTGACCCACAGCAGATGCTCATTAAGTTGCTGTTCAGTCACTAAGTCACATCCAACTCTTTATGACCTCTTTATGGACTGCATCCTGCCAGTCTTCCCTGCCCTTCACCATCTCCCAGAGTTTGCTCAAACTCACGTCCACTGAATCAGTGATGCCATCCAACCATCTCATCCTCTGTTGCTCCCTTCTCCTCTCACCCTCAATCTTTCCTGCATTAGGCTCTTTTCCAATGAGTTGGCTCTTCACATCAGGTGGCCAAAGTATTGGAGTTTCAGCTTCAGCATCAATCCTTCCAATGAATATTCAGGACTGATTTCCTCTAGGATTGACTGGCTTGATCTCCTTGCAGTCCAAGGGACTCTCAAGAGTCTTCTCCAACACCACATCTCATTAAATATTCATTTTATTAAATAATTCATGACTTAGGTTTCTCTCCCTATTACATGATAAACTTTTTGAAAGCAAGCATCATACCTTATTAGTCTTTGTCTTATTAGTCTTTCTAGGTCCAGAATCTAGAAAAGTGGTTTTGGGATAAGATAAATGGTCCATAAATGATTGTGGAATACATACATTAAAGAATATATTTTAAAACTTGATTAGCATCTTTAGAGATACAATATGTACAAATTGAACCCTTAAACAGCATTTAGACCTTCGAAGGTATTCAATAAACGTTTGTTAAGTGAAGGAATGAACCCAATACACACATAGATAACTTACCCCTCTCGCTGCACTAGTACCTTAAAACACTCACAATATACCAGGACTTTAAAAACTCCTTATCTAAAGATCAAGTCAGAACATGTCAGGACTTAAAAGTTTTAGTTTTGTGCGGATAGTAAGAATCTCTCATTCAAAGCCAATGTCTTTCAGGTGTTCCTGTTTTCTCTTCTTCCCAATTAAAGCAAAATCAGAAAACATCTGGAACTTTATACAACTATGCTCTATAATTTCAGAAAATGTTAGTCAAAAAGTCTGGCCTTGAAAACATTTTTAAAATAAAACAGGCTAATGTGGTAAGCACTGTTGCTGAAGAGTGCATAGTCTTTAATCATAAAAGCTTTTAAATTGTTTCAACTGTCATTCAGAACAATGAAAAGAATCTGTTTGAATCAAGCTGTTGATAAGCTCATAGTCTGAAAGTGAAGTTTGAGGCTTGGAGGAGCGTGAAGGCAGGAAAAAATCATTTTTTATAAATAGTTTATTTTTTTAATGTAAAACATGTGTTTGGATTAAAAGCAATCATCCTTTCGTGCTTATATTTTGGCAAAGAATCTTATGTAGCAATCACAAGATTAGGACCATAAGCGATAGACTTAATAAACGATCAGTCCATAAAAAAATTAGAAAAACAATGGCAATTAAAATTTAATATTTTCCCATTAACCTTGACCCTACCTGGAAACACACTTTTTCTGTGCTCATTTCACGGGAAAAATAGCCACTCATTTTCTTCTTTTTGATTCTGCTTTCAAATGCCTGTATACAGCTTAATTGGGGGTTAGGGGAACAAACAAATAATAGTTCACCCAAGATATATTTGAACAAAATAACTTTTAAAAAATATAAAATTTCTGTGTGGTACCTATATACAATGGAATATTGAGTGTAAAGTGAGTGAAAGTGTTAGTTGTTCAGTCATGATACTCAGCCGAGGTAATGCCATGTGTAGCAACACAGATAGATCTAGAGATTATCATACTGAGTGTAGTAAGTCAGACAGAGAAGGCCAAATATCATATGATGCCACTTATATGTGGAACCTAACATTTTTTAAAAGTGATACCAATTAACTTATTTAGAAAACAGAAACAGGCTCACAGACTTCAGAAACAAACTTAAAGTTACCAAAGGGGAAACATGGGTGTGGGGGTATAAATTAGGACTTTGGGATCAACATATACGCACTGCTAAGCATAAAATAGATAATCAACTAGGACCTACAGTATAGCACAGGGAACTCTACTCAATATTCTGTAATAACCTATATGGGAAAAGAATCTGAAAAAAAAAATTCAGTTCAGTTCAAAAAATTAGATATATATAAATGTGCAACTGATTCACTTTACTGCACACTTGAAACTAACACCCCATTATAAATAAACTATACTCCAAAATAAAATAAAAGTTAAATTAAAAATATAAATATAAATCTTCTAAGAAGTCAGAGAAGACTACCAAGATGTTGTTTTATGAAATTCCAGAAGCTCCACGGGTGATTAAAATTTCAGTGTTGCGTATTGAGTCCTCTAATTTGCACCTTGTAATTGTACTGCTCTTTCCACTGGACCCACCATATTTTGAATAATTAATATGAACCAAGCACTTGACATCTGTTATCACTCCTCTTACTCCATACAGTCACGTTAGACATTATTTCCCTTTTGTCCATGAGGAAATGAGGCAATTGCCAGGCAGGATTTAGTACCCTCAGAATCTCCACAGAATTCTCCAAGCCTCCAACATGGACAGGCTCTCTCTGTTAGTGGTTCTCAGACCAAGAAGAGAATAAGACTTTGTTAGAACTGCAAATTCTTAGTCCTCCAATGGAACCTAGTGAATCAGAAATCCTTGGGTTGGAAGGTAGAAGTTGCGCATCTGTGTTTTCTGAAGCCCTTCAAATGATTTTGCTGAAGCTTGATTTTAATGGAAACACTAGTGTTGACAATATACACTACCACAGGTGGTAATAGATAGCTAGCGGGAAGCTGCCATATAGCACAGGAAGCTCACTCAGTGCTCTCTGATGACCTAGATGGGGAGGGGGCAGGCAGGGAGGCTCAACAGGGAGGGAATATATGTGTTCTTATAGCTGATTCACGAGTTGTACAGCAGAAACTAACGCAACATTGTAAAGCAACCATCAGTTCAGTTCAGTTCAGTCACTCAGTCGTGTCCGACTCTTTGTGACCCCATGAATCGCAGCACACCAGGCCTCCCTGTCCATCACCAACTCCTGGAGTTCACTGAGACTCAAGTCCATCGAGTCAGTAACGCCATCCAGCCATCTCATCCTCTGTCGTCCCCTTCTCCTCCTGACCCCAATCCCTCCCAGCATCAGGGTCTTTTTCAATGAGTCAACTCTTCACATGAGGTGGCCAAAGTATTGGAGGTTCAACTTCAGCATCAGTCCTTCCAATGAACACACAGGACTGATCTCCTTTAGGATGGACTGGTTGGATCTCCTGCAGTCCAAGGGACTCTCAAGAGTCTTCTCCAACACCACAGCTCAAAAGCATTAATTCTTCAGCGCGCAGCCTTCTTCACAGTCCAACTCTCACATCCATACATGACTACTGGAAAAACCATAGCCTTGACTAGACAGACCTTTGTTGGCAAAGTAATGTCTCTGCTTTTGAAAATGCTATCTAGTTTGGTCATGACTTTCCTTCCAAGGAGTAAGCGTCTTTTAATTTCATGGCTGCAGTCACCATCTGCAGTGATTTTGGAGCCCAAAAAATAGAGTCTGACACTGTTTCCACTGTTTCCCCATCTATTTGCCATGAAGTGATGGGACAGGATGCCATAATCTTAGTTTTCTTAACGTTGAGCTTTAAGTCAACTTTTTCACTCTCCTCCTTCACTTTCATCAAGAGGCTTTTCAGTTCCTCTTGCTTTCTGCCATAAGGATGGTGGCCTCTGCATATCTCAGGTTATTGATATTTCTCCCAGCAATCTTGATTCTAGCTTGTGCTTCTTTCAGCCCAGAGTTTCTCATGATGTACTCTGCATATAAGTTAAATAAGCAGGGTGACAATATACAGCCTTGACATACTCCCTTTCCTATTTGGAACCAGTCTGTTGTTCCATGTCCAGTTCTAACTGTTGCTTCCTGACCTGCATACAGGTTTCTCAACAGGCAGGTCAGTGGTCTGGTATTCCCATCTCTTTCAGAATTTTCCACAGTTTATTGTGATCCACCAGATGGTCAACACCAAAATCAGATTGATTATATTCTTTGCAGCCAAAGATGGAGAAGCTCTAAACAGTCAACAAAAACAAGACCAGGAGCTGACTGTGGCTCAGATCATGAACTCCTTATTGCCAAATTCAGACTTAAATTGAAGAAAGTAAGGAAAACCACTAGACCATTCAGGTATGACCTAAATCAAATCCCTTATGATTATACAGTGGAAGTGAGAAATAGATTTAAGGGACTAGATCTGATAGAGTGTGTGATGAACTATAGATAGAAGTTCGTGACATTGTACAGGAGACAGGGATCAAGACCATCCCCATGGAAAAGAAATGCAAAAAAGCAAAATGGAGGCCTTACAAATAGCTATGAAAAGAAGAGAAGCAAAAAGCAAAGGAGAAAAGGAGAAAAAGCATCTGAATGCAGAGTTCCAAAGAATAACAAGGAGAGATAAGAAAGCCTTCCTTAGTGATCAATGCAAAGAAATGGAGGAAAAGAACAGAATGGGAAAGACTAGAGATCTCTTCAAGAAAATTAGAGATACTAAGGGAATAGTTCATGCAAAGATGGGCTCAATAAAGGACAGAAATGGTATGGACCTAACAGAAGCAGAAGATATTAAGAAGAGGTGGCAAGAATACCCAGGAGAACTGTACAAAAAACATCTTCACGACCAAGATAATCATGATGGTGTGATCACTCACCTAGAGCCAGACATCCTGGAATGTGAAGTCAAGTGGGCCTTAGAAAGCATCACTATGAACAAAGCTAGTGGTGGTGATGGAATTCCAGTTGAGCCATTTCAAATCTTGAAATATGATGCTGTGCAAGTGCTGCACTCAATATGCCAGCAAATTTGGAAAACTCAGCAGTGGCCACAGGACTGGAAAAGGTCAGTTTTCATTCCAGTCCCAAAGAAAGGTGATGCCAAAGAATGCTCAAACCTTGCACAACTGCATTCGTCTCACACGCTAGTAAATAATGCTTAAAATTCTTCAAGCCAGGCTTCAGCAATACATGAACCGTGAATTTCCAGATGTTCAAGCTGGTTTTAGAAAAGGCAGAGGAACCAGAGATCAAATTGCCAATATCTGCTGGATCATGGAAAAAGCAAGAGAGTTCCAGAAAAACATCTACTTCTTCTTTATTGACCATGCCAAAGCCTTTGACTGTGTGGATCACAATAAACTGTGGAGAATTCTGAAAGAGATGGGAATACCAGACCACTGACCTGCCTGTTGAGAAAGCAACTATGTTCCAATTTAGACTCTGTGGGAGAGGAAGGAGGGGGATGATTTGGGAGAATGGCATTAAAACATGTATAATATCATATAAGAAATGAATCACCAGTCCAGGTTCAATGCAGGATACAGGAAGCTTGGGGCTGGTGCACTGGAATGGCACAGAGGGATGGTATGGGGAGGGAGGTGGGAGGGGGGGTTCAGGATGGGGAACACGTGTATACCCGTGGCGGATGCATGGTTGATGTATGGCAAAACCAATACAATATTGTAAAGTAAAAATAAATAAATAACCCCCCCAAAAAAATTAAATGACTGCTCTAGTTGAAATTGTGTGCTTTGAAATGTAACTTCAAGGCCAGTCTCTGACTGCTTTGCACATGAGCATCACTTCTCCTAAGTCATATGTGTAGAAGACCCCCAGCTCTTCCACTCTCTGGTCTGTTGACCTCGATGCTTGTCCTTTCCTACATACTCCCTGAGTCTTGATCTGTGTCACATCTCTTCTGCTCTTTCTTTCCCTGAATTTCTCTTTTCTTGCAATTTTCTCCTCTGAGATCAACCTTGCCGCTCCTGAAACTGCCTTTGTGATGTCCCAGCCCTATGATCACCCAACTACTCCTCTTGGTTTTTTTCTTACAGAAGACTTCCCACCATTAGAAGGCTACAGAGGGCCTACAAGTTTCATCAGAGAATGATAAAAAAAAAAATTCTTTCCATGAGAGGTTGCTTTGCCATGGCAGACCCAGTCTGGCTATATGCTGACTTCCACTGTTATCTTCCTGGGGCCTTGAGAGCTGACTTTGGCCAGAAATGGTTAAACTCAATGCTAGGTTGGGCTCAGGTTCAAAAATAGGACACAAATATTATGGCTTACCCAGATATTTTAATTGGGAATTTATCATCTCATATAAAACTAACATCAGCTATGCAACTATGTATACTCTTTAGACAGAAAAAATCATGAATAATCTTGATTATATCATCTTTGTAACTATAAAAATAGGCCCTTTCAAGATAACAATGGAGGAAAATGCAGTTTTAGATTGTTAATCCAACAGCAAAATTTCTAAAGTAGTAGAGTTATCCATCAAATCACATACTGAGGCACTTAACATTTAAAATAAATAAATAAACAAAAGGATGAATAATCAGTTGGCTATCTCTTTAATTAGGTATACTACTTTCTGGAAGCCATTATAATTGTTGAAATACTATATAAAATGGACTGATTATCAGAAAAAAATACATGTAATAGTTTCCTAATTTGTCAAATAAAAATTTAAAGTAAGAAAGATAACTAATCATACAAAGCTCAAGAAACATCCTTATTGATCTTCCTGGGTTCCTAGGACATGTGTGCTCAAATATTCAATGGAATGCTATGACAATGTGAGGCTATTCATATATTTAATTGTATGATTCACGTTAAAAATACAGAATGTTATGAAACATAACAGACCTTCCATAACTGCTTTGAGAAGAAAAATTATTAATGACAAAAAATCCTAAGTCAAAGAATCTTTACTGATTATATCACAATTTAGTAGGGATGAGGAAAAGATAAATGGATGTTCTCTACTCCCTCATAACTATATTAGAAAAGAAAAGGCATAATCCACCATGTGCTGTGCTGTGCTTAGTTGCTCAGTTGTGTCTGATTCTTTGAAACCCCATGGACTGTAACCAGCCAGGCTCCTCTGTCCATGGGGATTCTCCAGGCAAGAATCCTGGAGTGGGCTGCCATGCCCCCCTCGAGGGGATCCTCCCAACCCAGGGATCAAACCCAGGTCTCCCACATTGAGGGCAGATTCTTTATCATCTGAGCCACCAGGGCAGCCCAATCCACCATGTACCTCACATTATTTTTTTCTTGCAAAAACTACCTTAAAACACTGGGACCAACCATGAACAGAGAATGGATAAAGAAGATGTGATCTATATATATATATAATGGAATACTATTCAGCCATAAAAAATAAAATTTTGCCATTTCCAACAACATAGGTGATTCTATAGGTTATTATGCTAGGTGAAATAAGCCAGACAAGGACAAATATTGTATATTATCACTTATATGTTGAATCTAAAAAATAAAACAAACAAATGAATATAACAAAACACAAACAGACTCACAGATATAGAGAACACACTAGTGGTTACCAGAGAGGAAAGGGAAGAAGGGAAGGGCAAGATAGGGTTAAGGGGTTAAGAGGTACAAGCTACTAAGAATAAAATAAATAAATTACAAGGATATACTGGAAAGAATAGAAAATATAGCCAACATTTTAAAACAACTTTAAGGGAATATAATCTTTAAAAAATAATGAATCAGGACTGCACTGCTGCTGCTGCTGCTGCTAAGTCGTGTCAGTCGTGTCCGACTCTGTGCGACCCCATAGATGGCAGCCCAACATATTTCTCTGTCCCTGGGATTCTCCAGGCAAGAACACTGGAGTGGGTTGCCATTTCCTTCTCCAATGCATGATAGTGAAAAGTGAAAGTGAAGTCTCTCAGTCGTGTCCGACTCTTAGAGACCCCATGGACTGCAGCCTACCAGGCTCCTCCGTCCATGGGATTCTCCAGGCAAGAGTACTGGAGTGGGTTGCCATTGCCTTCTCTGCTATATTGCACACTGGAAGCTAATATAATCTTGTAAATCAACTATATTTCAATTAAAACTTGGGGCCAAATTTTAAGATGTACTTTTATAAATGTATTAAGTCTGATAAATCTCTAATTCACTTCAGGGTAAGAACAACAGTATCCTGCCATGGTCTATTGCTGTACTTATTGTCAGCATATGATGAAATCTCTGAGGCAGAAAAAAGTATTCCTGGGAATTTCCAAATATTTCCACAGTATTTCATGAAATACTAGATCTTGGATGTCAGGGCTAACTCTGGGTCATCAATCTATCATCTAATTAATTTCTCAAGCAATTAGTACCAAGAATAATACTGATGCCTAGTTTTTAAATAATCCCTAGAGAACACAGGGATGGAATACAGAAAAACAGTTCACTGTTCAGTACTGACAAAGCAAAAGAGCATTTAAAAAGAAGCCATCAAGTTTTGTTTTCAGTGAGAACCACAGAGATTTCTAAAGAAATTTCAACTTCCAGAATTTTTTTGCAGGAAGTTCCTCTACTTTTTATGTCCAAATATGTACAGCTGCTTAGAATTTTAGATCTAAAAAAAAAAAAACTATCCATAAAATTTAATGAAATGAATTATCAGCATTCTATCAGCTGAAAATTTCATTTTAATAAATCATTTTAAAAAGTATTGTGAAACCAAAATATACATATGCTATTGATCTTTATATGACATAATTATAATTAATCAAATCAAATAAACATAACATGAAATGTGCTTGTTTGTTGCCGTCCAAAGAACTGGCAAATTGAACACTGTGTTTAAATTATTTATCTAGATAAGATAGAACTATTACCAGATTAATAACTCCACAAAAAATGTTTCTTTTTACCTATATGTTTATTTGCTTCTTTGCTTGTTTTATTGTGATATGTTGTGGTTTTATAGAAATATTTGTAGTGCTATCCTGTTATCCAAACATAATCATAATGACAATGAGACACACTAAAATTCACCCAAAATAGAACATGACTATTATTTGCATTACTTAATGCAACCCATTTACAGGCTGTATCAGAACATGTGTGACTTAACTAGTCAACAGATGTTTGGAGAAAGAGCATGTAGTATTTTTTGGAAGTAATAAAATAAAATGGAGAATAACCAAGAGTTACACTTTAGCTATCAATTTTTGCTTCTGAAAAAAAATTATTTCAGGAAAACCTCTTAAATAACTCATGTTCCTTAGCAGCTAATAAAACAAATAATATGTAAGCTCCATCAGCACAGAAATCATTGTCTGCTTTTTCACTAATATATTCCAAACACTGATATATTCCAAACTGCTTTTTACATAATAAGTGCTCAATAAATATTTATTAAATAAGCAAATCATGACAAAATATCTAAATTTCTTTCTTTAATGAATTCTGACCCTGTTGATTCCTGAAAACAATAGCTTTGACTTCAGGTTTTCAACAATGTGCCATCCTATTTTGTTACTTTCATAAACATAATATAGAATATAACCATGCTCATGTATAGAAATTATATTTTCAAAGTACTGTCATATCTCAAAACTTTCCCTTTCAATATTTACAAAGCTTTCTGAAGAAGCAAGAATTTAATTGCAAGAAAAAATCATTTTTATTTCCAGCATATATTCATCAATGTCAAATAAACTTGAACTAGGAGCCTTTTAAGCCTCAAACCCTGCAGAGGGGGGTCCTGAGTCATAAGAGGAGAAATTGCCTTAAAATAGAGCAAACATTCCAAGTCAGTCTTTTAGGTTATCAGGATTAAAAGCAGGAACCACTGTTCCAGGTGGGACAGGCCAATACTTGGAATGATACATTTCAAATTTGAGAGTAAATACAGTTCTTGGAGATCATTACCCCCAAGGTTTCATCATACAGATAGGAAAAATTAAAGTCCAAGAAGATAAATTAATAGCCTAACAGTGAAACTAAATTCGAACTCCAGATTTGTTTCCAGTTCCATTTTTACTTCATCTGTACAAGAAACATTAGAAATGGAAAAACGTATTTTTTATAATATCCATCTCGGAAAAAATTATCAAAGCCTGAGATAATCTATTGCAATAATGCCAGAGTTCGAACAGACACTGCACTCCATGAACTGAAATGGTGAGCATTGTCTATACTTACACAATAGCTGCCCACATACCCTTGACAGTGTCTGCTCTGTATTATTTTCCACATCTCACCATCTATAGGTGCTGTATGTGCCCCCTCCCCGACCTCTGCCATCCCCACCTTACTTCTTTTCATCTCTTACACTATTTCACATGTTGTGAGGAGCTTATTTGTGCTCTAACAACTGAAACCCAGCTCAGCGCAAGAATGCTGCTGCTGCTGCTGCTAAGTCGCTTCAGTCGTGTCTGACTCTGTGCGACCCCATAGACGGCAGCCCACTAGGCTCCTCTATCCCTGGGATTCTCCAGGCAAGAATACTGGAGTGGGTTGCCATTTCCTTCTCCAATGCATGAAAGTGAAAAGTGAAAGTGAAGTCGCTCAGTCGTGCCCGACTCTTAGCGACCCCATGGACTGCAGCCTACCAGGCTCCTCCGTCCATGGGATTTTCCAGGCAAGAGTGCTGGAGTGGGGTGCCATTGCCTTCTCCTCAGTGCAAGAATAGCAGCCCATATTTCTGTTATGGACCTGGAATCTGCCAACTGGCTGGCTTCATAAGCTGCTGGAGAAGGGAGATTGAAGCCATGTGTCAAGTCATCTCCTCCAGAAACAGCTCAAATATAAGCCCTGTTGTTAACAGGAAGACTGGCCCAGAAACACAGAGTCAGCAGTATCACGTGCAACCATAAAACAAGGCGATGGTAAGGGGTGAGTCGTGCACTGAGTAAGAGTAACCTACTTGGGCAAACAGTTGTTTTTAAAATGAGTCATCGGTCCTCCCTAACGGACTTCAAGGGGATGATATCACACCCATACCAACTAAAATGAGCAAAATATGCCCAAGTAATTCCATTTGTGTCATCCCTTGAAAATTTCATTGCCCAGAGAGAACACTGACACAAGTGAGATCTGGGTACGTTCTCTGCTTGTCTTGCAGATCTTTTCTGTGATTTGTCATTACTGCAGGAACGCAGACCACACACAACGCCAGTTCTTCCAATACCACCCCAGAAATGCCCAAAGAACTTGAGTATTGTCCCTAAGAATTGGATCCAAAATACTTCACCCAAAATAGATGCCTATTCCTACTTGTAGAATGCTTTTTGGGTGGCTGGAAGGTTGTGGTTCCCCCTAACCTCAAGAAACTTTCTATTTTAGGAGTCATTATAGTTTGGTTTAAAAGCATTTTCATTTGACTTGAGACTGAAGAGATTCATGGGGAACTACTTGGTCTGTGACAATCATGTAAAAGGATTAAATTTTGCTTTTGGATACTTTGCATTTGCAAGAGTGGCTTTCATTTTAGGTTACTTTCACTTTTTAAAGTTGTTTTATTCAAAAGGTCAAAATATAACCTAAAAGTGATTTTGCAAAGTATTTTTGTCCCTAAGTTTTAAATATACATTTCTAGTTCCTTTACACACAGGACACCAAATGTTACTTAAAGAGCAATTTTTATGCCACACAATTTTTTTTCTAGCATTATAGAGACCCTTTAAAATACAGCTTTAAAAACTGGAGGACATTTTTATTTTTTGAAACAACATTAGGTGAACCAAAATTTAGATCTACCCTACAAATGCAGAAATTTTAGGTGGTCTCCCAGTTATGAAGAAATGAAGTTCTTTCCTGCTAATATGCTTTCATTTTTTTTTTAAACAATAAACAAATAGTTTTAATAGGATTTCCCCTCCAACCACCAAAGTTGAAATTTAAGGGCATGCACTGCTAATCCATAATTTCATTTAAATTGTTGTTTTTTCAATAGCATAATTTTTAGTTTCTTTATTTTTTTTAAATTATGAAAGTATAGCACATTTACAGGAAATCTGGAAAATACAGAGTAAGGTTATATACAGTTCCAGCAAACAGCATGTTTTTTTAATTTCAAAGGCAATTCATGATACTGTAATCTTGCCACACAGATAATCACTCTTAACATTTTGTTTCATATTCTTCCAGCTTTTCTGTAAATATTTATGTATTTTTAACTTTTATATTTTAATAAATATTTTTCCAGATTTTGAATTCTGGATTTTCCCTATTATAAAACAACAGTAGAGTAGAGAGACCTAAAGACTACTTGGTTTTTCAGTCTTACAGATACTCTATCATTTCCACTACCTTGTTTATTATTCAGTCAAGTTTATATCTCTACTACTCTACTTAAAATATCCTTTTCCTAAAAACTGTTATTTTACCTATTTCTCTTCTTACTTGAGTGTTTTTCAAATGCTTCAAAATGCTTTACCTAGACTTTCTGAAATTGTATAAACTGTTTGCCACCATTTCCTTCATAAAATGACTTCTTTAGTGCCTTTTGCCATTTTCCATTGACCTATTCTGATGACATTTTCTCAATCTTTTGTGCTAATTTCTCTCCTAATGTGGCCTTTTGATCTCAGTAGTCTCAGGCAGTATCTTGACCCCTCTTTTCAATATTTTCCTTCCTTTAATGATCTTGCCAACTCTCATGCCTTGGAGGTATCATTAAAAGAAGGAAAATATGTAGGTATTATTTTTCGGAAAATTGTAAAAATTCTGTGGGCTTAATATTTTATAACTTTTTAAAATTTAATATTGTGAACCATTTCCTAAGTCATTTACTATTTAATATCTTGAAGTCTAGATACAATTCTATTATATGAAAATATATCATTATTTGACTAATCTGCTGTTCATGGACATTAAGGCGTTTTTAACATATATTCTAAACCATGCTACTATGAACATCTTTATACAAACATCTTTTTGTACTTTCTGATTATGCTCCTAATTTAATTTTTAAATGGGTATTTCTAGGTCATTGGCATTTTTTAATATTCTTAATTAATTTGACCCAAATGTCCTCCAAAAGTGAAAAAGTGACAGTAAAGTCACTCAGTAGTGTCTGACTCTTTGCAACTCTATGGACAATACAGTCCATGGAATTCTCCAGGCCAGAATACTGAAGTGGGTAGCCTTTCCCTTCTCAAGGGTATCTTCCCAACCCTGGGATCAAACCCAGATCTCCCACATGGCAGGAAGATTCTTGACATTATTTCCTTTCTCTACTCTTTAACTATATTAAACATTAATATTTTATATTACTGTGATGAGGAATAGTTATGTGGAACACTATTCTTTCCATGAGTCGTGACAGTTGCCCGTCTGGTTACAAAAATCTATTGAGTGAAACCTGTCACAGAGGCTAGCTGGCACCTAATCTCATAATCTCTCCTTTTGTCTTAATAGTGGGTACATTCTTCATTAAGGAGAGTTTTTAATGTTTTTTGGAATAAAAATCCTGTTGTCACAATTCAGATACTTTCTAGAAGGATTCTTTTTAAAATTGCTGTTTACAAAAAAATAAACTCAAAATGGATTAAAGACTTAAGTCTAAGGCCAGAAACTATTAAGCTCTTAAAGAAAACCATAGGTAGCATACTCTTGGACATAAATTGCAGCAACATTCTCTCTGAACCACCTCCTAGATTAATGGAAATAAAAACAAAAATAAATAAATTGGACCTAATAAAACCTAAAAGCTTTGCACAGCAAAGGAAACTATAAACAAGATGAAAAGATAATCCTCAGAATGGGAGAAAATAATTGCAAAGGAAGCAACTGACAAAGGATTAATCTCCAAAATATATAAGCAGCCCATACAGCTCAATATCAGAAAAATAAAGAGCCCAATCAAAAAATGGGCAGAAGAGCTAAACAAACATTTCTCCAAAGAGAATGTACAGACGGCCCATAGATACGTGAAAAAATGTTTGAAATTGCTCATTATTAGAGAAATGCAAATCAAAACTACAATGAATTATCATCTCACGCCAGTCAGAATGGCTATCATAAAAAAATCTACAAACAATAAATGTTGGAGAGGATGTGGAGAAATGGAAACCCTCCCGCACTGTTGGTGGGATTGTAAACTGATATAGCAGAGTAAACTGATATTGTGGAGATACTTTCGAATGGTGGTGCTGCAGAACACTCTTAAGAGTTCCTTGGATGGCAACGAGATCAAACAAGTCATTCTTTTTATTTTTTTAAATGTTCATGATTACATATTTTTAAATTTTTTTAAATTTATTTTAATTGGAGGCTACTTTACAATATTGTAGTGGTTTTTGCCATACATTCACATGAGTTAGCCATGGGTGTACATGTGTTCCCCATCCTGACCCTCCCTCCCACCTCCCTCCACATTCCATCCTTCAGGGTCATCCCAGTGCACCAGCCCTGAGCACCCTGTCTCACGCATTGAACCTGGACTGGCAATCTATTTCACATATACATGCTTCAATGCTATTCTCTCAAATCATCCCACCCTTGCCTTCTCCTACAGAGTCCAAAAGTCTGTTCTTTATATCTGTGTCTCTTGTGCTATCATGCATATAGGGTCATCATTACTGTCTTTCTAAATTCCATGTATATGCGTTAATATACTGTATTGGTGTTTTTCTTTCTGACTTACTTCAGTCTGTATAATAGGCTCCAGTTTCATCCACTTATTAAAACTGACTCAAATGCATTCTTTATAACAGCTGAGTAATATTCCATTGTGTATATGTACCACTGCTTTCTTATCCATCCATCTGCCGATGGACCTCTAGATTGCTTCCATGTCCTATTGTAAACAGTGCTGTGATGAACATTGGGGTACACATGTCTCTTTCCTTTCTGGTTTCCTCAGTGTGTATGCCCAGCAGTGAGATTGCTGGGTCGTATGGCAGTTCTATTTCCAGTTTTTTAAGGAATCTCCACACTTTTCTCCATAGTGGCTGTCCCAGTATACATTCCCACCAACAGTGTAAGAGGGTTCCCTTTTCTCTGCACCCTCTCCAGCATTTATTGTTTGTAGACTTTTGGATCACAGCCATTTTGATTGGCATAAAATGGTGCCTCATTGTGGTTTTGATTTGCATTTCTCTGATAATGAGTGATGTTGAGCATCTTTTCATGTGTTTGTTAGCCATCTGTGTGTCTTCTTTGGGGAAATGTCTGTTTAGTTCTTTGGCCCATTTTTTTATTGGGTCGCTTATTTTTCTGGAATTGAACTGCAGGAGTTGCTTGTATATTTTTGAGATTCATTCTTTATCAGTTGCTTCATTTGCTATTATTTTCTCCCATTCTGAAGGTTGTCGTTTCACATTGCTTATAGTTTCCTTCATTGTGCAAAAGCTTTTAAGTTTAATTAGGTCCCATTTGTTAATTTTTGCTTTTATTTCCAATATTCTGGGAGGTGGGTCATAGAGGATCCTGCTGTGATTTATGTCAGAGAGTGTTTTGCCTTTGTTTTCCTCTAGTAGTTTTATAGTTTCTGGTCTTACATTTAGATCTTTAATCCATTTTGAATTTATTTTTGTGTATGGTATTAGAAAGTGTTGTTTTACAAGTGGTTGACCAGTTTTCCCTGCACCACTTGTTAAAGAGATTGCCATTTCTCCATTGTATATTCTTGCCTCCTTTGTCAAAGATAAGGTGTCCATAGGTGCGTGGATTTATCTCTGGGCTTTCTATTTTGTTCCATTGATCTATGTTTCTGTCTTTGTGCCAGTACCATACTGTCTTGATGACTGTTGCTTTGTAGTATAGCCTGATGCCAGGCAGGTTGATTCCTCCAGTTCCATTCTTCTTTCTCAAAATTGCTTAGGCTATTTGAGATTTTTTGTATTTCCATACAAATTGTGAAATTATTTGTTCTAGTCTCTGAAAAATACCATTGGTAGCTTGATAGGAGTTGCATTGAATCTATAGATTGCTTTGGGTAATATACTCATTTTCACTATATTGATTCTTCAGACCCATGAACAATATTTCTCCATCTCTTTGTGTCATCTTTTATTTCTTTCATCAGTGTTTTATAGATTTCTATATGTAGGTCTTTTGTTTCTTTAGGTTGATTTATTCCTAAGTATTTTATTCTTTTTGTTGCAATGGTGAATGGAATTGTTTCCTTAATTTCTCTTTGTTTTCTCATTGTTAGTGTATAGAAATGCAAGGGATTTCTGTGTGTTAATTTTATATCCTGCAACTTTACTATATTCATTGATTAGCTCTAGTAATTTTCTGGTGGAGTCTTTAGGGTTTTCTATGTACAGTATCATGTCATCTGCAAACAGTGAGAGTTTTACTTCTTTTTTTCTAATCTGGATTCCTTTTATTTCTTTTTCTTCCCTGATTGCTGTGGCTAAAACCTCCAAGACTATGTTGAATAGTAGTGGTGAGAGTGGGCATCCTTGTCTTGCTCCTGACTTTAGGGGAAACGCTTTCATTTTTCACCATTGAAGATAATGTTTGCTGTGGGTTTGTCATATATAGCTTTTATTATGTTGAGGTCTGTTCCTTCTATGCCTACCTTCTGGGGGGTTTTTATCATAAATGGATGTTGAATTTTGTCAAAGGTTTTCTCTGCATCTATTGAGATAAACATATGGGTTTTATCTTTCAATTTGTTAGGTGTATCACATTGATTGATTTGTGAAAGTTGAAGAATCCTTGCATCCCTGGGATAAAGCCCACTTGGTCATGATGTATGATCTTTTTAATATATTGTTGTATTCTGTTTGCTAGAATTTCAAACAAGTCATTCTTAAAGGAAATCAACCCTGAATATTCTTTGGAAAGACTGATGCTGAACTGAAACTCCAATACTTTGGCCACCTGATGGCAAAGAGCTGACTCACTAGAAAAGACCCTGGTGCTGGGAAAGATTGAGGGCAGGAGGATAAGATGGCAACAGAGGATGAGATGGTTGGATGGCACCACTGACTCAATGGACATGAACTTGGGGAAACTCCAGGAGATGGTAAGTGACAGGGAAGCCTGGCATGCTGCAGTCCATGGGGTCACAATGAGTTGGACATGATTTGGCAATTGAACAACAACAACAACAAATCCCTTAATTAAAAAAAAAAAAAAAACTAGGAATAAATCTACCATTTAACCAAGCAATCCAACAATACCATGCATATATCCTGAGAAAGCAACAATCCTAAAAAATACATGTACCCCAGTGTGCATTCCAGTAATATTTACAATCAGATCAGATCAGATCAGTCGCTCAGTCATGTCCGACTCTTTGTGACCCCATGAATCACAGCACGCCAGGCCTCCCTGTCCATCACCAACTCCCGGAGTTCACTCAGACTCACGTCCATCGAGTCAGTGATGCCATCCAGCCATCTCATCCTCTGTCATCCCCTTCTCCTCCTGCCCCCAATCCCTCCCAGCATCAGAGTCTTTTCCAATGAGTCAACTCTTCGCATGAGGTGGCCAAAGTACTGGAGTTTCAGCTTTAGCATCATTCCTTCCAAAGAAATCCCAGGGCTCATCTCCTTTAGAATGGACTGGTTGGATCTCTTTGCAGTTCAAGGGACTCTCAAGAGTCTTCTCCAACACCACAGTTCAAAAGCATCAATTCTTCGGCGCTCAGCTTTCTTCACAGTCCAACTCTCACATCCATACATGACCAGAGGAAAAACCATAGCCTTGACTAGATGAACCTTTGTTGGCAAAGTAATGTCTCTGCTTTTGAATGTGCTATCTAGGTTGGTCATAACTTTCCTTCCAAGGAGTAAGCGTCTTTTAATTTCATGGCTGCAGTCACCATCTGCAGTGATTTTGAAGCCCAGAAAAATAAAGTTTGACACTGTTTCCACTGTTTCCCCATCTATTTCCCATGAAGTGATGGGACCAGGTGCCATGATCTTCGTTTTCTGAATATTGAACTTTAAGCCAGCTTTTTCACTCTCCACTTTCAATTTCATCAAGAGGCTTTTTAGTTCCTCTTCACTTTCTGCCATAGGTGGTGTCATCTGCATATCTGAGGTTATTGACATTTCTCCCGGTAATCTTGATTCCAGCTTGTGCTTCTTCCAGTCCAGCGTTTCTCATTATGTACTCTGCATATAAGTTAAATAAACAGGGTGACAATATACAGCCTTGACGTTCTCCTTTTCCTATTTGGAACCAGTCTGTTGTTCCATGTCCAGTTCTAACCGTTGCTTCCTGACCTGCATACAAATTTCTCAAGAGGCAGATCAGGTGGTCTGGTATTCCCATCTTTTTCAGAATTGTCCACAGTTTATTGTGATCCACACAGTCAAAGGTTTTGGCATAGTCAATAAAGCAGAAATAGATGTTTTTCTAGAACTCTCTTGCTTTTTCCACGATCCAGCGGATGTTGGCAATTTGATCTCTGGTTCCTCTGCCTTTTCTAAAACCAGCTTGAACATCAGGAAGTTCACGGTTCACATATTGCTGAAGCCTGGCTTGGAGAATTTTGAGCATTACTTTACTAGCGTGTGAGATGAGTGTAATTGTGCGGTAGTTTGAGCATTCTTTGGCATTGCCTTTCTTTATTCAGAACATAGAAGCAACCTAGATGTCTATCAACAGATGAACAGATAAAGAAGATGTGGTACATATATACAATGTAATATTACTCAGCCATAAAAAGGAACGAATTTGAGTCAGCAGTAGCAAGGCGGATGAACCTAGAGCCTCTTATGGAGAATAAGTCAGAAAGAGAAAACAAATATCATATATTAATGCAGAAATATGGAATCTAGAAAAATGCTAGAGATTAATCTATTTACAGGGAGGGAATGGAGACACAGATGTCAAGAACAGGTTTGTGGATACAGAGGGGAAGGTGTGGGTGGGACAAATTGAGAAAGTAGCATTGACATATATACAGTATCATGTGTAAAATAGTGGGAACTTGCAGTATAATACAAGGGCCCTAACCTGGTGCTCTGTGATGACCTAGAGAGGTGGGATGGGGTGAGGGGAGGGAGGCTCCAGAAGGAGGGGATATATTTCAATCCCTGGATTGGGAAAATCCTCTGGAGAAGGGAATGGCAATCCACTCCAGTATTCTTGCCTGGAGAATTCCATGGACAGGGAAGCCTGGCAGGCTACAGTTCATGAGGTCGCAAAGAGTCAGACATGACTGAGCAACTAACACACACACATATAAATATACATATGTATATATATAATTATGACTGATTCATGTTGTTGTATAGCAGAAACCAACACAATATTTGTAAAGCAATTTTCCTCCAATTAAAAAAAATTTTTTAAGGAAATGAAAAAGAAAACCTTGCGTATTTCAGTTGATGTAGAAAAAGGATAAAGGCTGGTAAGCAGTGGGGGATGAACAGGAAGAATACATCAAACCAACTCTTGTGGACTGTGTTCCTCCAACTGTTAAGAAAGAGGGGTTGGGGTTCTTCTTTGAAGCAGTTCCAGTCAAATCCTCAAAAATGTGCTATAAGGCAAAACCTTGGGAGTGGGACCAGTGTTGAATAAGTTACCTGATAATGGTTTTAAAGTGGCCCTGCCTCCTGATTTTCCCATCACACTCAATGACATAGACATTATCTTACATGCATAGAATGAAAATCTGGTGTCATCCTTGAATCTGTACTCTCTCAATTTCTATATCCAAAATACTTCTTACCTGTTTCTTCTTTTCCATTCCTCTTATAATCATTCTAGATCAGAATCTCTTTGCTTTTTATTTTGACCAGGGGCTTTCTCTTATTGAGGATACTCAAGGAACAAGGGACACTTGGAATTGGACCAGAGAGGGGTACGTGAACCAGGACTCTGAGACCCAACTCTGTTTCAACCTGATGTAACTGTTAGGATTGTGGGTATGGTTGTCAGATTGAGCAAATAAAAATAGAGGATACTCAGTTATACTTAAATTTCACAACAATAATAAATGATATTTTAGTGTAAATATGCATCAACTATTGCATGGGGCATACTTCTACTAAAAACTTATGTGTTATTTATCTTAAATTTAACTTGAACTGTGTGCATGCTTAGTCACTCAGTGTTAGATTCTTTGTTACCCTTTGGACTGTAGCCCTCCAGGCTCCTCTACCCATTGTCCAGGCAAGAATACTGGAGTGGGTTGCTGTGTCCTTCTCCAGGGGATCTTCTGGACCCAGGGATCGAACCCACATCTCCTGTGTCTCCTGCCTTGCAGGTGGATTCTTTTGCCCACTGAGCTATGAACTGAGCATCCTGTATTTTACCTGACAGCCCTAGTTACAGGTTGCCCAAAGCAAGGAAGAGGTGGTATCTGAGGAAAGGTTCAAGGTACCTTAACTGTGTCTTATCATGTCTAATAAATGGCCACATGTCTTGGAATCTAAAACTCCATGGGCTATAGATAAATATTTGAATGTTTGAAACCAGGCTCGAAGGTCTATGGAGAATTCATATCACTTTATCTGCTTAATTGGGAATGGTGGAAATTAGACTTTACTTTCAAAACCAGGGTAGGCTCAAGTCAAAGGTAAAAAAGTTTTAGAACATAGATTCTAAAATATTTTATAATAAGAAGTTCACTGAAAGAGTAGGATACAAAACTATGTGTGTATATAAGATGTATCATATATACAAAAAGAGATAAATATATAAGTTGATATATATTGTCATCATTACACACTTTATATAAACACATGAATATACAAACATAGAAATAGTAAAAGAATAGAAGAAAAGACACTGATATATTAACTAGTCATTTCTGGGTTTGCATCTTGGAATGCGAAGTCAAGTGGGGCTTAGGAAGCATCACGATGAACAAATCTAGTGGAGGTGATGGAATTCCAGTTGAGCTATTTCAAATCTTAAAAGATGATGCTCTGAAAATGCTGCATTCAATATGCCAGCAAATTTGGAACACTCAGCTGTGGGCACAGGACTAGAAAAGGTCAGTTTTCATTCCAATCCCAAAGAAAAGCAATGCCAAAGAATGTTCAAACTACCTCACAATTGCACTCATTTCACACACTAGCAAAGTAATGCTCAAAATTCTCCAAGCCAGGCTTCAACAATACATTAACCATGAACTTCCAGATGTTCAAGTTGGTTTTAGAAAATGCAGAGGAACCAGAGATCAAATTGCCAACATCCACTGGATCATTGAAAAAGCAAGAGAGTTCCAGAAAAACATCTATTTCTGCTTTATTGACTATGCCAAAGCCTTTGACTGTGTGGATCACAACAAACTGTGGAAAATTCTTCAACAGATGGAAATACCTGACCACCTGACCAGCCTCTTGAGAAACCTATATGCAGGTCAGAAAGCAACAGTTAGAACTGGACATGGAACAACAGACTGGTTCCAAATTGGAAAAGGAGTATGTCAAGGCTGTATATTGTCACCCTACTTATTTAACTTATATTCAGAGAACATCATGGCAAATGCCATGCTGGATGATGCACAAGCTGGAATCAAGATTGCCAGAAGAAATATCAATAACCTCAGATACGCATATGACACCACCCTTATGATAGAAAGCAAAGAAGAACTAAAGATCCTCTTGATGAAAGTGAAAGAGGAGAGTGAAAAATCTGTCTTAAAACTCAACATTCAAAAAACTAAGATCATGGCATCCAGTCCAATCACTTCAAGACAAATTGATGGGGAAACAGTGGAAATAGTGAAAGACTTTACTCTGGGGGGCTTCAAAATCACTGCAGATGGTGACTGCAGCCATGAAATTAAAATATGCTTGCTCCTTGGAAGAAAAGTTATGACCAACCTAGACAACATATTAGAAAGCAGAGACATTACTTTGCCAACAAAGGTCCATCTAGTCAAAGCTACGGTTTTTCCAGTAGAAATTTTGGATATGAGAGTTGGACTATAAAGAAAGCTGAGCACTGAAGAATTGATGGTGAATTGAACTGTGGTGTTGGAGAAGACTTGAGAGTCCCTTGGACTGCAAGGAGATCAAACAAGTCAATCCTATAGGCAATCAGTCCTGAATATTCATTGGAAGGACTGATGCTGAAGTTGAAACTCCCATACTTTTGTCACCTGACACGAAAAACTGACTCATTGGAAAATACCTGGATGTTTGGAAAGATTGAGAGCAGGAGGAAAAGGAGATGAGAGAGGATGAGATAGTTGGATGGCATCACCGACTCAATGGACATGAGTTTGAGCAAGCTCTGGGAGTTGGTGATAGACAAGGAAGCCTGGTGTGCTGCAGTCCTTGGGGTTGCACAAAGTCAGACACGACTGAGATACTGAACCGAACTGAACTGAATTTCTGGGTGGTGGGATCATGAAAGTGTATACATGAGTGCTCAGTCGTGTCTGATACTTTTGCCACACCATGGACTGCAGCCCACCATCCTCCTCTGTCCATGGGATATTCCAGGCAAGAATACTGGAGTGGGTTGCCATTTCCTTCTCCAAGGGATCTTCCTGACCCAGAAATTGAAGCCATATCTCTTGCTTCTCCTGCATTGGCAAGCAGATTCTTTACCATTGCACTATGTGGGAAGGTGGGATCATGACTGAATAACTTAAATATGTAGCATTTTTCAAATTTCCTCTACAGTCTTCAAAGAAGAGTTTTCTAATATTGCTCAGTTTCAATATGGAATTATTTTTCAAATATACAGCATGACTTTTTAAAAACCCCATTTCCCCAAATATTCTCAAATAACCAACATGACTCCTAAATCTTTTCCCACCCACATTTCAAAGTCTCCTCAAATCTGCTGTATTAGTCAAAACATATTCTATTCCAAGTCTTAGATAACAGAGTAACTTATATCATAACTGAAAAGTCCAAGAATGGTTTTGACTTTAAACATAGCAGAGCGGGCAATGGCAGCCCACTCTGGTACTCTTGCCTGAAAAATCCCATGGATGGAGGAGCCTGGTAGGCTGCAGTCCATGGGGTTGCAAAGAGTCAGACACGACTGAGTAACTTCACTTTCACTTTTCACTTTCATGCATTGGAGAAGGAAATGGCAACCCACTCCAGTGTTCTTGCCTGGAGAATCCCAGGGACGGGGGAGCCTGGTGGGCTGCCGTCTATGGGGTCGCACAGAGTCGGACACGACTGAAGCGACTTAGCAGCAGCAGCATATTGTCAAAACAAATTTTTTGGATGCCCTCAAGGTTGGACTTTTGAGCAAAAACAGTTATTCATGGGGAACCATGGTATATTATATTAATATTCTCTCTTTTAAACTTAATTCAAAACACTACTTCCTTAATCTTTCAGTTCAATTTATAAATGATATTATTCCATGTATCAGTTGAACCACTTTTAATAATCATTGGCTGCAGAGATTTTACAATGTAATTACTTATATATATTCCCTTCTATATTTTAAAATTGTAGTTAAAAATGTAATATCTTTGATTCCCTTTTAAAGGACACCCAGATGATTAGAGAAGCCTTGTTATGCACTTCAGTAATTATCATAAATAAATATTAGCTTCAACATTTCCTACATGGTCAAATCTTATAATGTAAGACTTCAACTAATTATCAGAAATTTAAGCAAATTACTCAATCCATTACTCAGTTATGCATCTGCTGCTGTTCCAGGATAAAAATCTCCATAAGTTTTTTTTTTTTTTTTAAAGCTTAAGCTGGTAAAATCTGCACAAATCTTGGGGTAGGGGGGGAATAGCTAAGATGACAAAGAATTAGCCTGCAATGCAGGAGATCCAGGTTTAATCCATGGATCAGGAAGATCCCCTGAAGGAGGAAATGGCAACCCATTCCAGTATTCTTGCCTGGAGAATTCCATGAACAGAGGAACCAGGTGGGCTATGGTCCATGGGGTCGCAAAGAGTCAGACACGACTGAGCGAGTAACACTTTTACCTTTTACTTTTCAAACTGCTGAAATCTGCACAAATTATATTTTGCCACAAAAATCTGCATTCCTATAGATTTGAGCACTTCATCACTCCATGCTCAATTCTCAGAGCTAGAATTTCACTTCTCCTTGGAGTTAAAGACATTTACCCCCTACGAAGCAACCACCTTCTCAGCTGGTGAGGCTGAGGTGGCTTGAAGACCAGGGGGTTCCTCTGAGGTGTGAAATCTGGCACTGGAGTTATCCAAGGTCATGACCCTGAAAACTAAGTTAAACTTTTTTCTGTGATTAGTGTGTCATGGTATCTGCTTAGAAGTCCCCAGAGTCCATGTCTTTGGGTTAAATCTTATCATTTCTTAACTCTCCCAGCTTATGCCAGAAAATTAGTATTTCGGATAAACTACTATTTCTCTGAGTGAACAATGAATGTATGCGTGCTAAATCTCTTCAGTCATGTTCGACTCTGTGTGTTTGTGAACACACACACACACACACACACACTTCCTTAAATATCTGATGGTCCTGTGTTCTTCAGCCTTCTAGAAGTATCTATATGTCTCTCTCGCAATTCTAATACTGGATGCCACGTATCACAGGCACAACCCCAGGAGGCACCAGAGATCACCATGTGAACCGGACCTTCTGAAATTGTGCACCTTTCAAAGGTATTAAAGCTTTTTCATGGAACCATGACATTCTTTTAATTGGAAGAAATCCTGTATTACTTTATATCATTCTTATCAGCTGGTTTACCACCCTTAAAAATATTAAAATCTGATTAAATTGCCATGTATCTTAACCTTCAGTGACAGCTTCTAAGGTCATTCTAAGGATAATCACAGAGAAAATTAAAAATCCAGGAGACATCAGTCTTCACCCACAACTTGATCCAGTACAATCAAAGCTGTCTCTCTTCATCTCTCAGCTCTCAGTTCTGGTTTTTCTCTCTTTCTCCTTTCTATATTGTTCTTTGTT
This sequence comes from Bubalus kerabau, assembly GCF_029407905.1. Taxonomy (NCBI): domain Eukaryota; kingdom Metazoa; phylum Chordata; class Mammalia; order Artiodactyla; family Bovidae; genus Bubalus; species Bubalus kerabau. The sequence goes on along the minus strand of NC_073632.1, from coordinate 28,285,627 downwards.
CTACCAGTGTCTTTCTTCTCTTTCTCGAAGAAATTTCCAATCCTCTTTGATTTCATTCACTTTTTAAAATTCTATTTATTACTCTAGGTTACATAACACCCCACCTTGAAGGTTCTTCGGTAACCCAGAACTTGCCAAATTTTATAGTGAGAAAATATCGATGCTATAATTTTTGAGGAACACAAATATCTTTCTTCTAAACCATCTTTAAAATTCCATCCATAAGAAGAAATTGCATCAAAAACCAACAATAGAAAGTAATAGCCGACATTTTAGTGCCATTTTCTGTTTTCATTTATGTTTAGAGGGCTGTCTTTAAAACCCTGGGCTTTGTTGACTTATAGTTGGACAACTTTAGCCTTGTTTCAAATGAAATCACTATTTCCTCTGAGCTACTAAAGCATATTAATTTCTTTCCTGTAGATGATAAGAAGTCTAAATGGCAGTCAGGTACCATGATTTTGATGCATCTTTGTATTTTCCCCAAGACCTGGCAAAGGGCCCATCATATGCTGCTGCTGCTAAGTCGCTTCAGTTGTGTCCGACTCTGTGCGACCCCATAGACGGCAGCCCACCAGGCTCCTCTGTCCCTGGGATTCTCCAGGCAAGAACACTGGAGTGGGTTGCCATTTCCTTCTCCAATGCATGAATGCTAGCATGCATTTAATCTGTAAAAACTGTAATAAAAACAGGTAGTATGCTAATCAAATTCAACAATGACCTGGAACCAAGGGAATTACGTATTTTGATTAATTGACTGAAATAAGATGCAAAGAGGATCTAGGTTACAGTAAAATGAAAGGGAAATCTAACAAAACAGTAGGTAACAGAATGAAGTGCTTTCATTTACGAAATACAGAGAAAGTATGGAAAGGCGTGTCCAGAAATCAAAATTAGAACTAAGTCAGGAAAGAAGAAAAACTTTTACTCACTGCAAGAAAGAATATCCTAGTAAATATTTAAGGATTGATCAGAACAACTTACTCTTGGATTGTTCACACTGAGAACATTCCCTCAATTTTTCCCCAGCCTTGGTTCCCACATCAGAACTTCTGAACTCAGTCTAAAGTTGAAAACAACAGATATTAGCTGGACTCTGTATTCTAAGCAATTTTTTACCATGGATCAGCTTTTCCATTGAAAACAGAAGAAAAGAGATTACTTAAATAATAATCTGCACAGCATCTCATACATTAACACTATTTTACAAGCATCGTTTTATTTGATCTTCACAGTAACCTTTTGAAGTATTCAATGGAGACATTATTGTTCTCATTTTTAGATGAAAAGTTTGAAATTCAGAGAGAATATGATCTGCCCAAGGGCAGAGTAAGACAGAGCCAAGGTCAAAACCAAAAGTGACAATAAAGGTATTAGAGTCTGAATATGGGTGTTTCCTAATAGCAAGGGAGTAAAAATATATGCCCTCTTGTGGAAATACCGATGGAATTCATTGACAGAAACACAGAGAAAAGCTGCCGAGGAAAATATCAGTCTTTTCCTAGCTCCAAAAATGACCTTGAGTGAATTATTTATCTTTTAAATTCCCCTTCTTGCTTTCTTGTCTGTCCATAAAACATAACTATTATATAACTAATAAAAACTAGTAGTTAAAAGCTAGAAATAAGTTGATAAAGGGGTTAATGAAGAAACTAAAAGCCCAAAATGTACCTTCTTGAATATTCATGCTTTTTCTGTAGAGAAGTTTTTCATATAATATATAATAGTGTTTTATATATTATATAATAACAATACATGTAATAGTCCTTGCAACAAATCTAGCCCTATAAATAACTCCATTAAACTAAAAGGATATTTTGCTATAGTAATAGTAATCAGTCAACATATAAGCAGCTACCATTAAATGCTAGAGAATTTCAGTGTGTAATTTGAGGGCATGGTTTGGCTCGTATGGCTGGGTTGTCCTACCACAAGCGTGACCAGACCATAGGAACTGAGAAACACATTTATCAAAAGTAAAATGTTCAATGACTCCTTTTACTATGTACAAATACACTGTGTACTTATCATGCTTATGCGGTTGTAACTGAACATCGAGTCTCCTGGTTTTGACAAAAAAGTCTTCATTCATATACCAGAGGACATTTTTCAGGCGATGTGTGAGATTTCCCCAAGCTAAGTAAATGGAGACTATATAGAACCTATGGAAATAGTAGAGCATGAGTGATAAAAATTTCACTATTTTTATGGAACCAGAGGGAAAGTTACAGAATTGTTATGTAGCAGACGAGAGCTATATGGCTCACAAGTGAATTCATCTTCACTTTTATTTACCATCATTTGTTAGCCTATGATTCAAAATGTGAAATCCAGCCAGGGTAGGTGGGGTCGACTCATTTCTTGCCTTTAATGTTAGGTGCCAGGTGTGAAGGAACTGCTTTTCCAATGTCTACACAAACTTCATCATGGCTCACCGTACTTTTCCTTCATATCATTCAGCATGGCTTGAACTTTGTGTTTGTGTGATGATTTTGTTGAATCTTACACCTCCCATCCCCAGCCAGATCTTATGAGGCAGGGACTGTGTGTTTGATTTCTATATCACTGCATTCTAGAACCTAGCAGAGGTGGGGAATGGATGGATGACCCGAAGACAGAAGGTGTGACTTTCTTCAGTGCATTGGATGCAATAATGGCTCATTTAAGATGGCACACTCATCACTGGAAGAAGTGATGGCCAAACCCACAGGAAAAAATGGATATATAATATATATACATATGTATATAATATGCAAGTGTGTGTGTGTGTGTGTGTATATGTATATATATACTTGCAATGCAATGTCATGGGACTTTAGCACTCCTAGCCATAATTCTCTAAACTTCTTATTCTCTTTGCTACATTTTTGTTTTAAATATTTTACACTCACCAATAATGTCTATTCCTGAAAATCTAAATTGTCTGTGTGAAAGGTGATGTTGAGGACACTGGAAACTACAGTGATACTCATGGAAGAGTAATTTAGGACTTCATGGGAATAAAAAAATGAATGGGTCAACAGTGCCGTGGCTAGAGGAAGACCAGGGTGGAGTTTTAGAGAAGAACTGAAGCACTGTGTAGGAAATAAAAAGAACCCCAGTATAAACCGTCCCTAAAATTGACAGATGCAGCCTCTGGTCTACACCCTCGCCTCATAAAGTACATGGAACACTGAAGGAAATCTTCTGGCTTCTGTGGATCTCAGTCCAAAAACAACTGCAAGAGGGCATGTTATATTTATAAAAAGAGACACCCTGTCACGTTAACCCAAGTTGTTTCTTTACAGTTTTGAAAACCTCTACATTATAGACAATGAGTCCTCCTTCTAGGGTGGACTTTTCTACTTGTTCTCAACACACAAACAAGAATTTTAAAATAACAAGTTCAAACTCAAAGGTACACAAGGGTAGTCACCCGTGCTCATATTCACAGCTTCTCCACCCTATATTTTTCTTTCCCTTTTTTGACCTTTCCCATTTAGAGGAATTCCCAACTAGATCAGAATCAGAGTAGTTCAAGATCTGGACTTGCATGAGTCCATGAAGACATTCCTATCATGAAGTTCACAGCCCGTTTCGTCTACTCTTATATCATTTTTAAAATTCCTCTCTATTTTCTGCATTTTGCATTTCTTCAGTAATATATGAGTTGCAGTCAATGGAAAAAAAATCAAAGTAAAAATATACTTACTCTGATTAAGAAATGGATACATAGGGAGCAAACATATGGATACCAATGTGGAAAAGGGAGACTGGGACGAACTGAGAGATTGGGATTGACATATATACACTATTGATACTGGGTACAAAATAGGTAACTAAGGATAACTTACTGTATAGTCCAGGGAACTCTACTCAATACTCTGTGATGACTTAAATGGGAAAGAAATTCAAAAAAGAGGGATATAGGTATACATATGTGATGTTGGAGAAGACTTCTGAGAGTCCCTGGGACTTCAAGGAGATCAAACAAGTCAATCCTAAAAGAAATCAACCCTGAATATTCATTGGAAGGACTGATACTGAAGCTGAAGCTCCCATGCTTGGACCACCTGATGTAAAGCACCAATTCATCGGAAAAAACTCTGATGCTAGGAAAGATTGAAGGTAAAAGGAGAAGAAGGTGACAGAGGATAAAATGAACATCACTGACTCAATGGACATGAATTTGAGCAAACTCTGGGAGATAGTGGAGGACAAAGGAGCCTGATGGGCTACAGCCCATGGGGTCACAAAGAGTTGGACATGACTTAGCGACTGAATAACAACTGAACAACAATGACAATAGCTAATTCACTTTGCTGTTCAGCAGAAGCTAATGCAACATTGTAAAATAATTATACTCCAACAAAAATTAATTTTAAAATATATATATATATTTACTCTGCATAATGGGAAACTGTCTTGATAGGGCTCTTAATACAAATGCTCCTCAAACATTCTCTCTCTCATATACCATACCTGACATTTCACCTTTCTCTTTGTTTTTCTGTTTATGCTGATGGTAAACCTCTACTATGGATCCAGTTCTTGCTCTAGGATTAATATTTTGAACAGATTTTCTAAAGCTGAACTCCCACTTCAGTCTCTCATCAGGAACTCAGATCTTGTTTTTGTTTTGTTCATGCTTGTAGCCATGAGAGTGAAAGTGAAGTTGCTCAGTCATTTCGGACTCTTTGCGACCCCATGAACTGTAGCCTACCAGGCTCCTCAGTCCATGGAATTTTCCAGGCAAGAGTACTGGAGTGGGTTGCTATTTCCTTCTCCAGGGGATCTTCCCAACCCAGGGATCAAACCCAGGTCTCCCGCACTGCAGGCAGATGCTTAACTGAGCCACCAGGGAAGCCCAAATTTAATCCAAGTCCATCAAGCCCCAATTTCCAGGAATCTCTTGATGAGGTATACATCACAAGGCCCTTTACTTCCCCAACAGGGCCATTCATGACTGCAGGGCCTGGGAGGGGTCCTAAAATGCTAAGGGAGCCTCTAAGAGTTTAAGGTTGGAAAGTTGGAAACAACACACAAATAAAAGAAATTAAAAATCGATTTTTAAGGTTGTCACTAGGTAAATCCTAGAATTTGCTCAGAGGTGTCTTTGAAGTCACAAGGTTTTAAATTGATATTTTTAGCTGTATAGCATGGGGAACTCTACTAAATGCTCTATGGTGACCTAAATGGGAAGGACATTCAAAAAAGATGGGATATATGGAAACGTAGAGCTGATTCACTTTGCTGAACAGTAGACACTAACACAACATTGTAATGAAAGTATTCTCCAATAAAAACTAATTTTAAAAAATCATTCAGAGACAATGTGATACTTTATGTATATATAAACTTCAAATTTTGTGTGGACCAAAGAAAGCAATCTGAATTGACTTATCTCCTATTCTCATATGTGCTCTGATGACAAAGAATAGAGTTATGGCCTCATGTGCTCATAAATTCAATCGGACATGGAGCTTAAGAATAAATTCAGGTAAATGGGAAGATCTCCTAAGACTACCTGTGTTTCTCCACCTAAACTATTTTTAGTGAATAATCCTAACACCTGCCTATCCAGAACAAACATCAGCACTTTTCTTGGCATTCCCCTGAGTTGATTATTTTCTGAAACTCAAAATATAAATACATGGCCCAGAACCAGTAGAGCACCAAACCACTAACCACTATTGACATATTCCCAAAAGATGCATACTGGAGAGCCCTAAAAGAGCTGAAAACAGGACAGTGTTTAGATTTTCCTAGAAGTTGGAAACTCGTGGTACATCATGACATGGGAGGTTGGGCAAAGGAAGAAGATAAGGGTCTTGGGCTATAGAAATGAGGAGAGAGAGAAAGAAGAATAAGAACAAGAAAAAGAAGGAGGAGAAGGAAAAGAAGAGGGAGAGGAAGAAGAAGGAGAAGAAGAAAGGGGAGGCAGGAAGGGAGGAGGAGGAAGAGAAAAGAACATTAGAACATTCCACCTAGCTAAGGTAGCTTCAGGAGGAAGAGTGAAGATCTGTGACCATCATGTGAACTGTGCTTCCCTCTTCATTCGTGGGGGACGCATCAGGCATGAAAGCATCATGAGCAGCCTGAATAGAAAGAGGTTCAAGGACTTCATTGCACAGTGAGGGAACTTGAACTCAGCCGCAAGAATCAGGGTCACAGATGTCAATGTTCGGTGGAATCTGCCAGCTAATCTTTGAGAGCTATAAGTGCTTTGCTCAGTGACATGGAATGTAAATGTGACTGTTTTGAGGCTAGAACCCAGGTCTTCTGGCTCCTACTTCTGAAGCTGTTAAGCAATACATCTCCATAAGCAGACACTAACTTGAGAAGCCTTGATCCTGTGACCCTCCACACTGGATACTATGAAGGTATCATCTCTCTCATTTCCAAAGTCAGTATCTTTCACTGTAAGTTAACAACAAAATAAAAATCAAAAAGATCCTGTGGGATTTACCATAGGGAAGATATAGATCTAGGGTATAGAATGTAAAAACTTTAATAAATATTTTTTAAAGGCACCATGTAACCTGATTATATTTAACCTATTCATTATTTTACCTTAATCATCTGGAACTCCTCTGAAAAGTTCCAAAATACACCACACTTGAGCAATTTACAATGGCATGGATTAGTCATAATCAGACTGACATAAAGAAGAAGATTAAAGGGAAGTAAAAAAGTTACTGTTTAATTGAACTGTACTTTACATATTTGGGAAATTTAAATTAAAAAGCATGAACCATAAAAAAAAAAAGAAGCATGAACCATGACCATATGATTCCCTTGTTTACTGCAAGATGAAATTATATCAGTGGGAAAGGAATCATGATATCAGTCATTTATTGATTTAGTTCCTCATATGTTTTGTGCATTATTTGAAAAATAAAATATATTTCAATATATTATAAATAAAATATATTTCAATATATTATAAATATAATATATTTAATATATTTAATTTTATTTACTAAAATAAAATATTTTTTAGTCTAATGTATGCATTGCTGCTGCTGCTGCTAAGTCGCTTTAGTCGTGTCCGACTCTGTGCGACCCCATAGACGGCAGCCCACCAGGCTCCCCCGTCCCTGGGATTCTCCAGGGAAGAACACTGGAGTGGGTTGCCATTTCCTTCTCCAATGCATGAAAGTGAAAAGTGAAAGTGAAGTCACTCAGTCGTGTCTGACTCTTTGCAACCCCATGGACTGCAGCCTACCAGGCTCCTCCATCCATGGGATTTTCCAGGCAAGAGTACTGGAGTGGGGTGCCATCGCCTTCTCCAAATGTATGCATTAGACTACTGCTAATAATTTTAAGTAATGAATAAGTTATTAATTTAAGCTTGCTATTTATGTCTGCAAAAACATAAAAGAAAAGCATACACTTTCTAAGTAAAGTAACAGGAATAAAGACAAACTTTTGTAGAAGTTTTAATTCCCTACTCCCATTTTGATTTATATTCCAGTGGTTTATGATCAAAGTTGAAGTATAACAACAACAGGTGTTTAGTGTTAATTACCTGATGCTATCTTACCATGTTAGTTTTTTTACCCTTCAAGTGCTAAATTCTTTTTTTTTATGTGCTAAGCTTTTATTTTATTTTTTAATATAAATGTATTTATTTTAATTGGAGGCTAATTACTTTACAATATTGTATTGGTTTTGCCATACATTGAAACTGTAGGTGAATCAGAAGAAGGGCAAACAGGAAAAGTCCTGGAATACAGCAAGTATAATAAGGAGAAGGACCCAAAGGGACATATCAACTCATAACAAGATATTCAACAAAGGATGCTAGATCATCACCATCATCACCATGACACTTCCAGACCTTGCATCACTCGTTAACAATTCAAAATGGAGATAACATTATCACAATATCACTTTATCTAAGAACCACCCCAAAATCTCTTGAGGGCTGAAACAGCAAATTTTGCCAACTTAGTTTTGCCAACAGCAAAATTTTTGCCAACCTCTAACACAGAAAAAAAAAAAAAAAAAAAAAAGAATTAACAAACAGTTCAAATGGTAATGGCTATTTGAAAAAGTATGACATGAACCTACTAAATGTTCATCAATGTTGACTCCTATTGTTCTATAGGCATGGAGAACAGCTAAAAAACTTCTGGGCAATCAGAGGAACAGAAAAATACCTTACACCATACCTCTCAAATGGCAAGAACTAAAATGAGGTTTAAAAAAAATTCAATACTGTTTTCTGCAAGTTTCTTAACTAAACAGAGGCCTGCATCACTCTCACAAAATACACAGCGGCACATTCTCATACCAGAGTCTCTGGAGGATGGGCCTGTCAGGAGTCACATATTGAAACAATTTGTTCATGGATGTTTAGTTATAGATTTCATATTTTTACCCAGAAAAAGCTTAACAGTATTTCCATGTTACAGAATATGTTGGGTATAATTTACAGTCTGGCATATGCTATATCCTATTCATGATGAAAGAGAATTTGTCAGATGCTTCTAAAACATGTTATTTGCCAGATTATATTCCCTTTCTTATTTTATGAAACCCAATCACCTAAGACAGAAATCTGGAAGTCATTCTATCTTCTTGCCTCTTTCCCATCATCCATTTCACATAGATCATAAATGCCTGCCTATTTTTCCCCTAAACATCTCTAAAATCCCTCCTCTTTTCTCCATTCTCACTGCTCAGAATTACATCAGTTTCTCCTTTGGATCATTTAAGAGCCTCCTAAGCCTTCATCCCTCTTTTCTTCTCCCATCCTGTCCACCCAGCACATTTCTAACCCAGTAGAATATCTCTAGAGCTTGAATATAATTCTTACTCCCTTCAAGAATAAGAGCTCTGCCTGACTCAGTTTTCATTACAGCCTTCCCACCCTGTATGCACACGTCTATTGAAATGTATGCCATCCATTGAATGTGCCCTATTCTCTCACAGTTTGCTATTATTTTTTAATGCCCTTGCCTCTTTTATTTACCTTTACCTTTCAACTCTTGCTTATCCTTCAAAATTCTCTCCTCTATAAAATCTCTTTTGTTCTCCTTTTTCCTGAATTCACTTTCTTCCTCATGTTCTCCAAACCCCTATATGTCTCTACTATAGCATTTAAATCCTTTGCCCTGGGAACTATGTGAAGGCAGGGTCCCATGGTCCAACAAATGCAGCACAGAATAGACAATAAGTGGTTGCAAAATTGAGCTGAATAAACCAAGTCAAATATTTATCAAGACTGTTCCTAAGTAGCATCTACTAAATGAAACAAAGATAAACAGAAAAATAATAAAATGACTAAGACTGCAAGCAATTGGAAAGTTTATCTTCACTAATACATTATAAGTGAACTTCATTCCAATATAAAAAATTTTTAAACATAAAAAAGGAGGAAAAAGTAAAACTGAAAGTTTATCTTCAAATTATTTTAACAGCCATGAACTAAGTAATCTGAACTACACACAACACAAACTTATACAGTATGTCTATACAATATAAATATAATAAATAAAATCCCTTTAATGACAACTTGTCTAACTTGCTGAAAGTTCTTCTGAAATACTGTTGTTCTCTAGTAACATATGACCCAAATCTTGAACTTAAATTTACATAGGGTAGTAACAGAGTTATTGAAAGCCTGAGCATTTTCTTCTCCTGTGAGAGCCTGGGGTAAAAGTAGCCAAAAAGACCTCAAATGCAAGTCCTGAAGTTTAAGCCCAGGTGCATTATTCCACAGGAAAGCTACAGTCTACTCCCTAGCTCAGGATAATCCCTTTATCCAAGGTTTCCTGAAGTCTTTAAAACTATCCATTAAATGCCTTAAGATCATTCCTTTAAAATACTGCCAAGAGGAATGCTTTCCAGACCTGATCCATGATAAATGTAAGTGGAAGAAGAGCAGATTTCTTTCTTTTTCATTAATTTTGTACTCAGGATCTTGAATGTCTTTTTAGTACTTTTTCCTTATATACTGAATACACATAACAGACTTGGAGACATTACAAAGTTTTAAACTTTTAAATATTTTAACTATTTGGCCCCATTTCTTCTACTTCCCTTCTTCACAAAAATCCTTTGAGATTTTGGTTTCATTCTTTGTTTCAGGGGATGAAACTCATGAAAATAGCTCGCTTGTTTATATACACTATTGTACTAAAACACTCTGAAAGGTTCTTTGCAGCCTGAATCGCTCCAAAATATTCTTCAATATAATATAATTCAGTTTGTAGAATTACTTTTTATTGAGACATAATTTATAATAAAACATAAGCTTCAGGTGAGCAACATAGTTATTCATAATTTTTAAAGACTGTACTCCATTCATAATTTTAAAAAATATTGGCTATATTCCTTATGTTGAACAATATGTCCTTGCAGTTTATTTATTTTGTACATAGTAGTTTGACTCTCTCAATCCTATACCCCTATCTTGTCCCTTCTTCCCTTACCCTACTGGCAACCACTACTTGTTCTCTATATCTGAGTCTGTTTTTGTTTTGTTATATTCACTAGTTTGCTTTATTTTTTAGATTCTACATATAGGTGATATCACACAGTATTTGTCTTTCTTTGATTTATTTCACTAAGCACAATACCCTTCAAGTCCATCCATGTTATTGCAAATGACAAATTTTCATTCTCTTTTGTGGCTGTATGTATGTATGTATTCCCATCATATATACATACCACATCTTCTTTATCTATTCATCTGCTGATAGACACTTAGGTTGCTTCCATACCTTGGTTATTGTAAACAGCACTGTGATAAATATCAGGGTGTATGTATCCTTTCAAACCATGGTTTTCTCTAGATATATGCCAAGGAGTGGGATTGCTGGATCATATGGTATTTATCTTTACTTTTTTGAGGATCCTCCATATTGTTTTCCACAGCTGCTGAGCCAATTTATACTCCCATCAACAGTGCACAAGGATTCCTTTTCCTCCACATGCTCTCCAACATTTATCATTTGTATTCCTTTTGATGATAGCCATTCTGACAGGTGTGAGGTGACGTCTCATTGTGGCCTTTGATTTGCATTTCCCTGATGATTAGCGATGTTGAGCATCTTTCCATGTGACTTTTGGCCATCTGCATTTACTCCAGAAAAATGTCTATTCAGATTTTCTGCCTATTTTTGGATTTTTTTTTTTTTGCTTCTTTTCTATTTATTGAAGAACAGCTGATTTGCGGTGTTTCAAGTATACAGTGTTTCAAGTGATTCAGTTATATATATGTATATCCTTTTTCATATTCTTTTCCATTATGGGTTATTAGAAGATACTAAAAGTTTCCTGTGCTATACAGCAGAACTTTGTTGTTTGTCTTATATACATTAATAAGAGGGTATATCTGTTAATCTCAAATTCCTCTCTTATCCCTCTTCTCCTTTCCTTTTTGGTAGCCATAAGTTTATTTCCTACATCTGTGGTTTCTCTTTCTGTTTTGTAAATAAGTTTGTGTCATATTTTAGGTTCCACATATAAGTGATATCATATAATATTTGTCTTTCTCTGTCTGACTTCACTTAGTATGATAATTCCTAGGTTAATCCGTGTTGCTGCAAATGGCATTACTTCATTCTTTTTATGACTGAGTACTATTGCATTGTGTACATATGCCACATTTTCTTTATCTATTTATCCATCAATGGACATTTAGGTCGTTGTTTATATATTTGGGGTATTAACCTCATAATGGTCAAATCATTTGAAAATATTTCCTCCCATTCAATAGGTTGCTTTCTCATTTTGACAATGATTTCCTTTGCTGTGCAGAAGATTTTGTTTAATTAGGTCCAATGTGCTTATTTTTGCTTCTGTTTCTTTTGCCATAGGAGACAGATTTTAAAAAATTTTACAATTTATGTCAAAGTATGTTCTAACTATGTTTTCTTCTGGTAGTTTTATGGTTTCTGGTCTTATATTTAGATCTTTACTCCATGTGAGTTCATTTTTATATATGGTGTGAGAAAATGTTACAATTTCATCCTTTGACATGTTGCTGTCCTGTTTTCCAGCATAACTTATTGAAAAGTCTGTCTTTTATCCATTCTTCATTCTTGCTGTTTTGTCATAGATTAATTGACCACAACTCCATGGGTTTAATTCTGGGCTCTCTATTCTGTTTCATGAATCTGTGTCTGGTTTTTTGCAGCATCTAGTGTTTTGATAACTGTAGCTTTGTAGCATAGTCTGAGGTCAGGGAGTGTGATACTTCCAGCTCTGTTCTTCTTCCTCAAGATTTTTTTGGTTTCTCTAAGTGTTTTGTGTTTCCATACAAATATTAAAATTATTTGTTCCAGTTCTGTGAAAAATTTCATTGGTATTTTAATAGGAATTGCATTGAATCTGTAAATTGCTTTGTGTAGTATGGTCATTTTAACAACATTAAACTTTCCAATTCATGAGCATGGCATTTTTTTCCATCTGTGTTGTCTTCAATTTCTTTCATCAGTGTCTTATAGTTTTCCAAGTACAGGTTTTTCCCTTAGGTAGAATTATTTCTAGATATTTATTCTTTCTGATGTGATTATAAATGAAATTATTTCCTTAACTTCTTATAGTTTATTGTTAGTGTATAGAAATGCAGCAGATTTCTATAAATTATCTATTCTGCAACTTTACCAAATTCATTGGTGAGTTCTAATAGTTTTCTGGTGGCATTTTTAGGATTCTGTATATAGTACGATGTCATCTCCAAACAGTGACAATTTTATTTCTTTCTTTCCATTTTGGATTATTTTATTTCTTTTTTTTTTTTTCTTATTGCTGTGGCTAGGAGTTCCAATACTACAATGAATAAAAGTGTTGAGAATGGGCATCCTACTCTTGATGTTGAACTTAGAGAAATTTTTTCAGTGTTTTACTGTTTAGTATGATGCCAGCTGTAGGCTAATCACATAGGGCTTTTATTATCTTGATGTATGTTCCCTCTATACCTGCCTTGTTTTTTTTTTTAATCATAATGCATATTGAATTTTGTCAAAAGCTTTTTTTGCATCTATTGAGATGATCACTTGGTTTTCATTCTACAACTTGTTAATGTGGTGTGTCATATTGATTGATTTGTGAATCTTGACCTAGCTTTGCACTGCTGGGACAAATTCTACTTGATCATGGTTATAATCCTCTCAATGTATTGTTGACTTGGTTTACTAATATTTTGTTGAGGATTATTTGCATCTATGTCCATTAGTGATGTGTGTGTGTGTGTGTGTGTGTGTACACGCCTGCTCAGTCATATCCAACTCTTTGGACTGTAGCCTGCCAGGCTCCTCTGTCCATGGGATTTTTCAGGCAAGAATACTGGAGTCGGTTGACATTTCCTCCTCCAGGGAATCTTCCCAACCCAGGGATCAAACCTGTGTCCCCTGCATTTCCTACATTACAGGCAGATTCTTTACCTGTTGAGTCATTGGGGAAGCCCATGTCTGTCAGTGATATTGGCCTGGAATTTTCTTTTTTGTGTGATATCTTCATCGGATTTTGGTATCAGGGTAATTCTGAACTCAATGAATTTGGATGTGTTCCTTCCTCTGCAATTTTTTGGAATAGTTTAAAAAGGATGAGTGAGTGAGTGAGTGAAGTCGCTCAGTCGTGTCCGACTCTTTGCGACCCCGTGGACTGTAGCCTACCAGGCTTCTCTGTCCATGGATTCCCCAGGCAAGAATACTGGAGTGGGTTACCATTTCCTTCTCCAGGGGATCTTCCTGACCCAGGGATCGAACCTGGGTCTCCCACATTGGAGGCAGACACTTTAACCTCTGAGCCACCAGGGAAGCCCAGAGATTAAATAGTATGCCTAAAGACTTTTTCATTTATTCATTTAATAAGTTGATACTGGTTAAAGTTGCTTCCTTTGCTGATCATGAATTCTCTGAGAATGTAATGATTAATCCCCAAAAGCATGCCCATTCACACAAAAGTCTCATATATAATTAATTTCAAGTGCTTCAAGGACCCTCTGGATTTTGACCCCACTGTGTCTAGAACTGTTTATCAAAGTTTTAACATCAGTGTTTCACTTAATGGATTTCAGCACTTCTGCAGAAAAATCCACAATTCAGAAAAATTAAAGTATCTAATTTGAAATTATTATTAACTGTTTTGTATCTGTGAAAATATTGCAAAGCCTTTGGTGTCTCTGTCAGATAGTTTTGCATAATTGGATAAAACTATAACCAGGAATATAGTACAGTATTTTACTGAAGGGTATTTTTAAAGTGCCATTAGTTGATAAGCGGATGACTATTTCCTGTTCAAATGCTGGAATGTTGACTGTCTTAACTTGGAATAGATAGATTCCTTATCTACTCTCTGGTTGTATTTGGCACTGGAAAGCCATTACTTCATATTCTGTAAAAATATTTGGATGTGGTTCTAAATTATGATCAGGCATATGACCTCAATTTATTTTTTAGATGAATGAAGAAATTTATCAATCTGTGGCACATGCCTGTAGCAGAAGCTATAATATTAACCAAATATGCCCACCAATTATTCCCTTACATTTCCCATTTCCCCTGCAATTAAGTAGAACCATGTGTCTCATTCTGGCCAATAAGATGAAAGTGATATTTATGCATATTATTCCCAAACTGAGGCAGTGAGAAGCTGTGTGTGCACATCCAGGTTTTTTTCTTATCCACTGTAGTGATTAGAAACTGAGGTAGCTAGAGGACAGTAGAAACTGTCAGATTTGATTCTTCTGGGCTATGTGAGGCAGAGCCCTGGCTGTCCCACAGTGGTCAGGGTGAGAGTAAGAAATAAATCTTTATGATCTTCAGCCACTGGAGTTTCAAGGAAACTTTTATACTACAACATAAGCCCTAACTTAGTCTAAAGGTGGTGTAATAGTAGCTACTGCAACATTTGCACTCAAGTTCTGTCCATTTTAGTAATCCTGATATCCTCAGCTTTTGTTGAATGTATCATGCCTTGTATGTGACCATTGGAAACCTAGGACATGTTCCTATCAGCTCTGCTGCTGCTAAGTCGCTTCAGTTGTGTCCAACTCTGTGCTACCCCAGAGACGGCAGCCCACCAGGCTCCCTCGTCCCTGGGATTCTCCAGACAAGAACACTGGAGTGGGTTGCCATTTCCTTCTCCAATGCATGAAAGTGAAAAGTGAAAGTGAAGTCGCTCAGTTGTGTCCGATTCCTAGCGACCCCATGGACTGCAGCCTACCAAGCTCCTCCGTCCATGGGATTTTCCAGGCAAGAGTACACAGATAACATATTTCCCCTTAGTTTATGGATAAAATCAAATAATGAATTTAAAGTGCTTATCATAGCACTTGACACATGGAAAAGGCTCAACAAAAGTAGCCCTTTTATTGCTATGACTGTTATTCCCTTTTAGCTCCATCTTAAAGACTCAGAGTATACAATAGCATAGAATAGTCTCTGAGAAATTATACAGTAAATCAAATCAAACCCAACTGAACAAAAATTTTTTAAATTCTGTTTATCAGGAATTTTCTAATTACCTGGCTACATATAGGTATTGTTATGGGAAAACTATATATACTCATTTAATTAAAAGGGAAGACTTTATTTTTCTTATCATTACTGTTAATAACATTCAACAGAAAAATTTTCTACTAACAAAAATTTTTGTTATACCAGTCGATTCACATGTAGAAGGGTACCTGCTCAACACAGAGGCAGTCCTCTTAGAAGAGAATGCTTCCTAAGCTGACTGTATCTTGGAAAACCCCACTCTTCTTGAGATAAGTTAGTCATTTAGTGACAGTTTAGTTAACAAACTATATCATATTCATGTCTGCTTCATCAAAGATCTGTTTCTTCCTTCACAGATTGAACCTTTTCATATGTGTCGTCCCAGGCTAAATCCCAGTCTGAACTTGCCAAAGGTACTCAGATTTGAATTTCTGATGAAATTCATCTAATCAGATCACTGTTCCTCCCTGGTGAGAGTTGCTAGAATACCTCACTGCTCAAGGCCTTTTGGAAAAAGATTTCATGATGTGTGTCTCCAGCTTACTTTTTAATTTTCTCTTGCAAATTTCCTGGAAAATCAGCAACAAAATTTTTTACTAAAAATAGTAATATATGTAAGTCTAGCATAGTAACAAGCCCAGAATAGACAACAAATGACGGTTTCTTTTCTCTTTTTTGACTTTTCTCCCTTCATATATCACATTAATGATCACTCCAAGGTAGTTTCAAATTCCTACAATCTTTCATGAGTGAGGAGCTACTTCTTATGGGTGAACAACAAAAGTGGTTTCTTGAGGTGGAATCTACTTCTGACAAAGATGCTGTGAAGATTGTTGACACAAAAATAAAGGATTTAGAATAGTGCATAAACTTAGCTGACAAAGCAGTAGTAGGATTTGAGAGGATTAACTCAATTTTTGAAAGAAGTTCTACTGTGGGTAAAATGCTATCAAACTACATTGTATGGTAAAGAGAAATCATTTATGAAAGGATGAGTCAATGGATGCAACCAACTTCATTCTTGTCTTATTTTTAAAAATTGCCACAGTCATCCAACCTTCCACAACTCCTACTCTGATTTGTGCAATCATCAACCATCTCTTCCCAAGGAGATGAGATCTGAAGAAAGAAAAAGAGTTAAACTCTACTTGTTCATTGTGTGACTTTGGGGAAACTACTGAGATTAAGTAAGCCTCAGTAATTTTATCTGAAAAATAATAGTACCAGTGTTACAAATTACTGTGAGAGTTAAATTATATCATGCTCAAAAATGTTAATATAGTATAGTAAAAATACTACATAGTAAAAATGCTATATAATAAAAATGTAAAGTATTTAGAAACAATAGTAATTATTTCAGTAGTAATCACTATTTTAAATAACCACAAACTAACAAGTATTATCTTCTGGATAAACCACCAATATTTTTAGAAAGATTGTTGTCAACACTAAAAATAGATGAAAATAATAATATCTAGGTTTCCCTGGTGGCTCAGATGGTAAAGAATCTGCTTGCAAAGCAGGAGGCATGGGTTCCATCCCTAGATCAGGAAGATCCCCTGGATGAGGCTACCCACTCCAATATTCTTGCCTGGATAATTCCATGAACAAAGGAGCCTGGTGGGCTACAGTCCATGGGGTTGCAAAGAGTCAGACACAACTGAGGACTAACATACACACACAATAATATCTATTGTTTAGAAAGTGGTTGATAAATATGAAGTGGTCATTTCTGAATGTCAAAAATGGTCAAATATTAGCAATTTACATGGTTCAACCTAAATATTTACATCATTGTTTGGGTATCTTTTTTAAACATGAAAAACATTTTGTATTGGGGTACAGCCAATTAACAATGTTGTGATAGTTTCACATGAATAGCACATGAACTCAGCCTTACATGTATATGCTATTATTCTCAATAGGAATACTAAGATTTATCAATATTTGCATGAATCTCAGGAAAGGGCTAATTAATGCATACTAGCCTATCTCAAGGGCTTCCCTGGTGGTTCAGATGGTACAGAATCCACCTGCAGTGTGGGACACCTGGGTTCGATCCCCAGGTTGGGAAGATCCCCTGGAGGAGGGCATGGCAACCCACGCCAGTATTCTTGCCTGGAGAATCCCATGGACAAGGAGCCTGGCATACTGCAGTCCATGGGGTCAAAAAGAGTCAAACATGACTGAGGGACTAAGCACACACACACACAGCCTATCACAAATATTTTCTGACCAAAAAAAAAGTACTCTTTTCAAAAGAGGGCAGAGATATTCTTGTCCTAAATTTTCTTCAGACTTTACAAATTATTTCACTTCAGTGTGACCAAAGTTATAAATCACTTGTGACAAGATAATGTTTAAAAAGAGCTTGCATTTTCTTTGTAAATATGGATTCCATTGGCAAAGTCACTTTCTTGAAAAGAAAATTAGAGACAACCTAAACTCAGAGAAATTGCCTTACAATTTTCCTGTGATCAAGTAACTAAAGGAAATTGCTGTCCCCTCGCTGTTCTGAGCCCAACAAGTTCACCTATTTTTGTGATTTCAAGTGTGAAAAAGGAAGTTCCACATAAAACTCTTCAAGATAGAGATAGGAATGAGATTCTGGGAGATGTATATTTAATTATATAAACTTGTCCTATGATATACAATCAATGGCACATTTCCAGAAATGCAAAAGGCAAAGGCCTCCTAGCCACAAATTCAAAAATCACTCATGCGTGTCAATTCAGTTGAATCCTTAGTAAGTGTCAACACATCATTAACTTAAAACTTAGGTAAAACTTTTCTATTATAACTGAGTGAAACATTTTGAGGTATATATAATCTTTGATTAACTGATAATCATTTGAGAGAAAGTATTGTGCTAAAAGACCTCAGGATTATGCTTTAATCACTCTTGGTACCAGTCTAAGAAATGCCACTTTCCCTTTACTCATTTCAACATGTATCCAGTGTAAACTTTCAAATCTATTGCTTTTTTTGGAGAAAGTGACTTTATAGCAATCAAAACCGTATTTCATCATGCAGAATTTTCAGAGATGGGGATGTTAGTGGTGATGCTAAAATCTAGCATGGTTCACCCCATCATTCACAGCAGCACTACTCACAATAGCCAAGACATGGAAACAACCTAAATGCCCATCAACAGGTGAATGGATAAGGAAATGTGGGACATATATGATTGTGTATACGTATATTGGTATATACATATATTCGTGTATACATGGGCTTCCCTGGTAGCTCAGCGGTAAATAATTCACCTACCAATGCAGGAGACATGGGTTCGATGCCTGGGTTAGAAAGATTCACCTGGAGAAAGAAATGGCAACACACTCCAGTATTCTTGCCTGGAGAATCCCATGGACAGAGGAGCCTGGCGGGCTACAGTCCATAGGGTCACAAAAGGGTTGGACACAATATAACGACTAAACAACAGCTGCTGCTGCTAAGTCACTTCAGTCGTGTCCGACTCTGTGTGGCCCCATAGATGGCAGACCACCAGGCTCCCCTGTCCCTAAGATTCTCCAGGCAAAAACACTGGAGTGGGTTGCCATTTCCTTCAATGCATTAAAGTGAAAAGTGAAAGTGAAGTCGCTCAGTTGCGTCCGAGTCTTAGCGACCCCATGGACTGAGGCCTACCAGGCTCCTCCGCCCATGGGATTTTTCAGGCAAGAGTACTGGAGTGGGGTGCCATTGCCTTCTCTGTAAACAACAACAAACAACAACAAATACACATATATACATTATATACATAAAATGCCATTTGGAGTAACATGGCTGGACCTAGAGATTATCATACTAAGTGAAGTAAGTAAACAAGATAAATATCATATGATATCACTTATATGTGGAATCTAAAATATGAGACAGATGAACTTATTTACAAAACAGAAACAGACTCACAGACATGTAGAATAG